>NC_089580.1:4050872-4290872 GCF_019320115.1 Miscanthus floridulus | reverse complement strand
AAAGCATGGACAATATATTTCAAAGAAATATCTAAATTTGATTAAGCCAAATTATATTTGATTTAGAAAACCAAGATAAAACTAATCTTATTTTATTTAGAAAAGTTCGAGGTGGAAAAACCTAAATTGTTTTTAATGGGAAACTAATTGCATATAGATTGATTAGATTAATATTTTATTTGAAAGTATGAAACATGCTAAACAATTCTACTTATACATAGATTACGTCGCTACGAACCTAATGCAACTTGAACAAGTCAAAACGGAGCTAGAACATAGAAGTTATGTTGAAAACAAGGTGGATGGCAAAACTGTAAATACTGCGAGCTGTTTTCGAACTAAAATAAATCAAATCTGGGTTTTAAATTCAGCGCAGGGACCGTGGGTGGAATTTACATGAAACTGGGGGTCTCTAGCAAATTGGTCGGCGAAGGGGTATGTTTTAATCTGGGCCGTTGATCTCAAAACAGACGTATGGGCTGGCTTGGGGTTCTCCCCTCTTGCCGGAATAGGGAAACCAATGGGGCGGCACCATGACGGCAGCGAGAAGCTTGCCGAAGTTGGATGAAAACAACATCGAGGCCTCGTATTAAAATGGTAAAAGCATGGGGAGATAGAGGATAGCATGGAGAACTCACCCCGGGACTTCTTGACGGTAGTTAAGGCACGGCGAGTGCGTGCGGCTCGTCGGGGCGACAACTGGGTCTCCTGCGAAGTTCAGCGGTGACGAGATTGAAACAGAGACTGAGAGGGAGAAGAAGAAGAGCACCTATGGGTTTCCTATTGCAGAGCGGAGCTCGGCGGCCAGTTCTCGTCGTCAGCACGACAGCGGACAGTGACCGCGGCGGCGGCGGTGACTTCCTCTGCTCGGCGAGATCCAGAACGAGCAGCAGAGCTAGCTAGGGCTAGGAGCGGCACATAGAGGCAAAATGGGAATGCAGCAGGGCTCTCAGGCTTTATAGTGGCGGCTCCATGTCTGGATCATGACATATCCCGAAGAAATAGGGATCGGTCACAGAGATTTTCCAAAAGGGGGGAGAGAGAGAGAGTCTGGCTCGGACAGATGTAGGAGAAAGGGAGGGGTGAGGCTAACATAGGGGACCCACACATCAGTGGATGAAGAGCATGGGGCTGGTGCATCAGCCAGACAAAGAGAGGGAATGGGCGCTCTTGCTGGCTTCCGCTGCTACGGCTTGGTCAACCCGGTGGGGTGGGCCACGTGAGGAGGGGGAGTGGTGCTAGGCCAAGCTGGACTAGGCTTTTCGGGAGAGAAAGGCCAAGAGGAAAGGAGGAATCGGGCCCAAGGGAAAGGAGAAGGCTGAGGCCTTGTTGGGCTATGGGATTGAGTGAGGGAGCTAGGCCTTCAGGCCAGAAGGGGGCCGAGCAGGGTTTTGTTCTTTTTATTTTCTTTCCTTTTATTTCAAAGCACTTTTCAAAAAACATTTGAATTCATTTTGAATTTTGGTCAAAACCACTCACCTCAATAAAGCAAATGCAAAGGCATGAATGCTCAGACATGTTTCTACACCTTATGATAAATTTTAATTTAAAGAAAAATGTTATTTTCCTATGTTTCCATGAGCACAAAAATACAGAATTAAATTATTTTAGCTATATTTCAAAAGAAGAAAATTTTAGGGTGTTACAAAAAGCAAGGGGGGATAGAGTCCCATCCCCAGTTCTTCATGGGAGGTGTCGATGGCGATGGAGGAGGATATCAGAAGCCTTGTGGTTGGGGGATTCCCGGCGTCGAAGGAGCTCTCAGGGTACTGATGTTCCCTGGGTCAGGACGTACTTGATTTCAGCGAGATCATAGTCTTTGTCGACCTCTTCCACCATGGATTTGGGGTCCTAATCCATTGGTTCATTCAAGATCTCCTTTGTTACCATGACACGTAGATACATCACCTAACCCCGAATGGGATCATGCTTCTGGCGATGTTTATTTTCTACTGTGAGGATTTCGCGGGGATCGGACCCCACTGGGTGTTGTTTTGCCACTGCTTCGATGTTCTTCCTCAATTGGACTGGAAGGTCGCTGGCAGCCTCTAGATCAAGGCGGCTGATAAGTCTCTATTTTTCCACATCAGTCTCACCTCCAACATCTCGAATTGGGTGAACAAGTGGTTTTACATCTACGACTGCTCTGCGCTAGCTTTCTCCCACAAGCTCCCCCCTCCTCTGCCCATAGCAGAGAAGGAAGATCTACCTAAGTCCAAGATGGAGGAGGTAGATGAACTCGAGAGTGACCTACAGGATTATCACCAAAAGAGAGGAGTTATTGGTCAGGCTTGCCTGGCGGCCTTCTTTCGGAGGTGGATCCAACCCCTGAGGGAACACGCAACCCTAATGTGCGATTCTCCCGACACTGTGAGTCCGTTGGGGGAACCCATCAAGCAGATGACCGCGCTTTAGGTGCTCATCATAACCAACAAGGTGTTGGATCTGAAGTCACAGCTTACAGGCAAAAACCATCTGGTGGAACCCTTGTGTGCGAAATCAAGAGACGACGAAGACTCGGTAAGAAGCCACTTGCTTGTTGTTAGTGGGCAAGCTATCCTGATTTCATGTAACCTATTTTGCTTTGTTCATAGGTTCACCTGAAGTATTGTTCAAGGGCCCCTTTGGACAAAGTCCAAGGAGGAAAGCTCGATCGTGTTGAGGTATCCACCGATGATGGTGAGATGTCCTAGCTTCGGGAGGAGTTGAGCATTGTTATTCCCATGTCTCGCCCGAGCCATCCCAACCATGGTGCGTCAGGTTCAGGCATGTAGATGAGGAGGTGCAGGGCTACCGTGGAGGCAATAGGCACCAATGAGGGAGAAGGAGCCCCCGAGAGGAAGAAGAAAAGGCAACACTGAGCATAGGCATCCATGGTGCCAGGTATGTTGGGAAACCATGACCAGTTATATTCATTTTTGGCTTATGGCGAGTTGATCATAGTGCCAAGAGCTCTAGGGTCGCCTAGGCCTGCCGATGATAAGCCATCAGTGGGGACAGCTTTGGGCATCGGTGACTTTGGTCCAAAGGCGGAGTATGTCCCCTTCAAGAAAGGTTCGGGAACCTCGCGCAGGTGATTGAAGAAGCCTGCCATGCTGGATGTCCCCAGTGATGAGAACATGTGAGTTTTATTCCTGCACTTCCTCATTTTGTTGAACGATGGGCTCTTGACATCTGCTTCTGCTTTGGGCTAGCACCCGACTGAAGGTCTCATCAACCGAGGGGTTTCCCATGGCGATTGTGCTGAGTAGCGCTATCCAAGTAATAGCTTCAAAAGTTCACCCGAATGAGAGTGAGGATTTGAATAATGCAGAGAAGGGTTGGGTCGCTGATACCCTTAATGACTTCGTGGCTAACATCAACACAGGCATGCCACCCATGGAGGATGTTATGGAAGATGTCTCTCCAGTGATCCATGGGGAGCCTATGTAGGATGACCCTGCTCAAGTTCCCAGTTTGGGTACTCGAGGGAAAGAGCATGTCATTGAGCCGGCATGCATGCTTGATCCATCGGGGTCATCCTTGGGTGTTCTTCTAGAGGACAATCTCGAGCGAAGACTGATGCGGGTTGACTCACCTCTGTAGGTGGACGATGTCCGCCTGGTCCCTTTTGGTTCTTGAGCAAACCGAACTAGGGGAGGGCCGTTGCTGCAAGCTTTCAACACCGAGGATGAGAGCAGGTTTCATGATGTCGAGGAGCAGCGCCATCTCAACTCTAGCCACTGGGAGTTGGATGGGATGATGAAGCATGCAAATGATCTGCCTATTGTGCTACGAGCCTAGCTTGGCCGATGCCATGAAGACCAAGTGTATCTCGGTCGGAGACTCTCTTAGTGCCACCCTGGAGGTATGACTCATGTGGGGTGCTTTGGTGTCTAGCCCCCGAGCGTCTATCTAGTGGTCGCACCATGTGGACGCTGCTACTGAATCAAGCTCGGGGTCATGCAAGGGACTCGATGGGTCTATCCCCTGAGTCTTGGGTTGATTCATTCTGAATGAAGCTAAGACTTATGCTATCTTGTTTTTGTAGCATCTTCAAAAAAATTCTTTGGCAAAATCCATGTTCATCCGGGAGAGGTTCCCTCGACCAGATGATTAGGCAAAAGTGTGGATAGCGGAGCTAGAGAGAGAGGTGGCAGACCTGAAGCGTCATCAAGATGAGACCCAAGGTAGGGCTCCTACCGAGACCTTTCCCCTTGTGGTTGCTGAGGAAGCCTAGGCAAAATAGCTAATACCTAATACCTGAACCCGTACCCGAACTGCCCGAACCTAAACTACCTGATTACAATTTCGGATACTGACTATAGATACCCGAAATTAGTTCGGATAATTTGGGTAACAAGTTGCGGTACCCGAATTACCCATACTACCCGATGTCCATATTCAGAGGAGAGCCCATCCCAAGCGCCATTACTAATCCATCAATCTTTAGGCCCAACAGCCTAGTACGGCACTGCCTTAGCCCTCCACTAGCATCCATGGCCCTAAAGACCCAATTTTTGAACTCCTGAGGACAAAACCACAGAAGGCCTTGATGCATGAGGCACATCTGGCTATGGCGCTACGTAGCACCTGCAGTCCAGCTCCCAAATCTAGGTCCTTTAGCTTCCACACTCCACTGTCCTCATAGCGCATGCACCCGGTGGCTAGCGGTAGCACCGGTGGTTCATCACCATGCCGACGCATCCACATCCAATCTCGGATGGCGACCAACTCAATGGCATCTCCCAGGTCTAATGACTGCTATATTTCTGTACAGTTTCTTGTTTTTGTGAATTTTGGGTAGATCGGGAATACCCGAATCCAAACCCAAATTTGTAGGTAGTGTTTTTTTGGGGCGAATATCGGGTAGCAGTTTTCATTACCTGAATTACCCGACCCGAAAAAATTGGGTAACCCAAACGCCCAGAGCTATTGCTGAGGTTTGTGAAACCTTTGCGCTTTTTTCAACTATTGCGAAAGCCATCGTTGGGTTGTCCAAAGAGAAGGCTCCTCTTCATGCCTTAGGCTTGCGTATTGGAGGGAGAGGCAGAAGCGAGCGCTTGCTCAGGAGGAGACGGAAAAGCTACGAAAGTAGGTTCAACGTAACTCTTCTTTTCAGCAGTGAATCATGTTACGATTGTATGTGAATTTTTGACTAATGCACTTGTTGGCAGCATAATCGGCTATGGCGAGTGCCTTCATGATGAGCTCGCTGAGTGCAAGTCCGCGTACGCGAATCTAGAGGTTGTGGTTGCTGAGGTTGATCGCCTACATTCAAGGACTCTCTCGGCCATGGAGGCAAGGTATGCGTCCCAAGTGTCGTCTCTCGAGGATGAGCTTCAGGGTGTAGTCACGGCTAGCCGTGTTGACTACCAAGCGGCCTATGCTCAGCTGGAAGGTTCTGCCTCTTCATCAGAGGTTGCTTCCCAGCTAAGGGGAATCCCAAGGCATCTGGAGGAGATTGCCTAGTATAGTTTATCCACCAGGGCGCACATGGCGCTAGTGACCGTTGGGACAATCTACACCAACCTAAACATCAGTACCATCAGAGGGAGGCCTATCGACATAGACCCCTTGCTATGCAGCAGCTTCAGCAATAGGCCATAGAGCCTTCCGAGGCCATAATCTGCGAGGTGGATCTTTCTATGATAGTAAAGGGCAGTGTGCCTGATTTATCAGAGGATTCGGGCAACACTTGAGGTCGCTTTGTAATTTGCAGCACCCGACTTTGTACACTCTGTCTTTCATTGTCTTTAGTGTTTGATGTTGGTTAAGCTTTAGACTAACTACCTAGGGATTGTTCGCCCAAAATGAAACATTTTGATTGAGTCCACGCAAGGTCTCGTTAAGTCACTTATACCATACCAAGATCTATGAGACATTGATTGAGCGAGAGAAAACATTGGTGGGTGGCACGTGTGGTTATCGTTGTAGCCCCTGAGCATGTTGATAAGTTAGTATAACATGTGAACATGCTGAACAGGAACATACATGACAGCTACAAGGGTTAGCCCTTGAATGACCCAGAGAGGTTCTTCGTAAGGCACACGGAAGATCACAGTTTATTCAAGTAACAAATAAATGTTCTTGCAAGATGTAAACGATAACTAGAATTAAAAAAATAAAAAAAATCGACGTAATTGCGAGTCATCGATTGCTCCTCGGGATCTAATGATGAGATTTCTAGGAGTAGGAGCCAGCACCAGAGTCGAGTATGATGGGTCGGGGATGATGAGGGGTGGCTGCTTTGGCATCATCAACAGGAGCTTCTTCCCTTGCACCGAGCAAGGGTAGGCGGGAGCCCCCGAGTGTCCCTTGCTTCTCGTTCCCAAATCTAGGTTGTTGGCCTCTACATACTCGATGGCATTCCTTTCACACTGGTAGGCATTCTAGAAGTTTCCCAACACTATGATGACACTATGTGGTCCACGCATCTTCAGCTTGAGGTAGGCATAGTTCAGGACATCCATGAATTTGGCGTAGCATGGCCTCCTGAATATGGCGCTGTAGGGTCCTAGGAAATCAACAACTTCAAAGGAGATTGTCTCCTTCTGGTAGTGTACCACATCATCGAACGACATAGAGAGATCTATCGTACCCAGGGGCATAACACGCCGCCTAGGGACGATATCGTGGAAAGGGGATTGCAATGCATGCAGCTTCCTTATATCCACGTTGAGCTTGTCAAAGGCATCCTTGTAAAGGATGTCAATTCCACTACCCCCATCCAAGAGAATCTTTGTCATCCTCATGGTCTCGATAACTACACTGATCACCAGAGGGAATCGTCCCACCTCAACCACTAGATTGGGATGATTGGTGCGATCAAAGGTAATTGGCCATTCGGACCATCCAAGATATTGCAGGGCGGCCAGTGCGGTCACGTAGATCTGCCTGTGGGTCAGCTTCTGCAGCCTTCGATCCTAGTAAGCTTGGGGCCACCGAATATGAGCATGGAGAATCTGGCTGCTGCGTCGGTGCCCTCGTTGTCATCATGATCTCCCCAGTACTCGTCCTCATCTATCTACTTTTGGACACATTGCTGATAAGCAACACAATCTTTGGCAAGGTGGGTTATGGGGAAGTCATGGTTCTGACAGGGGCTATTCATGATACGCTCGAACATGTCCCGGTAGGCCCGCTTCTTGCGAGCATTCGGGACTATCCTCTGGATCATGTACTCAAGCTTGATCGGTGACTTAGCATGTCTCCTAGGGCTGCTGAGCGGTTTACCAGATTGCGAGTGTCGTGTTCTTGCTGCCACGCATTGATGACCAAGCAGGCATCTCATCCACCTCCCAGCAGACCATAGATTGGGTTCGATGGATGGTAGGCGCTTGACCTTCCTGTCGGCCGGCCCTTAGTTATCACGTGGCGTGGGGGTGCGGCGCATCTCAGGAGTCTCCCAATCTGGTTGTGGCTTCTGAGCTATCGGGAGCACCTTCTATTCGGCTTTGGTAACCGATTGGAGCAACTTGACGATCCCATAGGGCCAGTTAGCCAAGTTTTGGTCACCTGTCGGGTGAGTGCTTATAGGTCGGATCTGCTGAGTGTTAGGGGATCGATCGAGCTGTTAGCGGAGATGATTGTTCTCAGTCTCAAGGTCATCATTTTGGCGAAGCAGGCATAGGCAAGCTTCGTCGCTCATCTTGTCGGTAGTGTCAGGGACGGCCACGTCTCTCGATGAAGATGCAGGACAGTCGAGCATGAGCTTCTCGAGTTCCTCTCGAGGTGGCTCGGGGTCTTACACATTCATGTAGCACTCAGGTTTCTCTGAGGGCTTGGTTTTCTCCTCCTTAGGCTGCTCCCCTTCAAGATTAGGGTTGTCAAAGAGGAATTGCTGGTACTCGATCTTGTCAAAATCGAGGATGGGCTCAGCTCATCTACGTTCTCCCACTCTTCAAGTACTTCGGTCATCTCTTCGTCGCCATGGGTGATCATCCCGACGAACCAGGTAGCTAGATTGCTTAAAGCGGTCAGGAGAATTATAACCGCAGATGGGGAGCTCCTCGGTGCGAGGTTCGATGAGTTTTGCCAGGGCTTGTTGAAGCCAGCTTAAGTAGATCACCATTGTGTTCCTTAACCTGGTTGGGAAGCCGAGGAGGAAGTGATTGGGCGGTGACAGCAGATCCGATCGGGGGACCCAATTTGGATCTTCCCAGAGTCCGAGTATGGCCTCAAGATCGTGCTCTTGGCCAAGCTTGGTGAAGACGTCACGTCCGTAGTGGTTGAGGTGATGGGCAAGAGCACGGGGCCCAACGTCCATAGCTTCCTCTAATCTGGCAAAGAATGCGCAGATCAGGGGAGGCTGCTCCTTCTCCTCCATGGGTGGTTCGGGTTCTCACAGATGCAAGTCCCCAAACCGATCAGCGATGAAGTCCAGGCTGCCGAAGGTGATCTTCTCGCCCGGCTACATCTTCTACGTGGCACCATCGATGTTGATGATGATTCCCATCTGAAACACAATATAAATCTATACGCGAAAGGACCCTACCTGGTGCACCAACTGTCTGATGATTTAGCTCCAGGAATGCCTAGCAACGTGATCGCGTAAACGGAATCAGATGGTAACACACGAGACATGAGAATTTATACTGGTTTGGGCGCGCTAAACCCTACTCTAGTGGTGCTGTTGCTCTTCCTATATTCGTATGCTCGGTTATAGGGGCTGTTGCTCCTAGCTACGGGGTAGATTGGAATGAGGCGTTGGTGTCGTTGTGAACGTGCCGATCGTGGGATCCTTACCCCCCCCTTTATATAGGTAGAGGGATAGGGTTACAATGAGAGCGATCGGCGCTACAGATTGGATTCCTAGTTTGTTACATCAGATCAATTCTATCCTACCACAGCTATGATGGCAGCAGATATCCTTGATACGTCGTGATCTCCAAGTTGGTGGTGGCGCCTAATCCTTGTGGGCTTTATCCTTGGACGTCCTCCACTCGATGGGCCAGATACATGGTCGGTGAGGGTACCCCAGGCCCATATATCCGACTGGTCCCAACTTAATATCACATTGACAAGACCTCTAAATCATCATGGCATGTCGTTGTTGTTTCTATCAAGAGCAATGTCACCGGTTATTGGGTCTTAAGCCTTGTAATCACACTTGGGACCCTCCTAAGTTGGAGCACACCCTAACTAGGTGGACAATGCCTCGTGTAACCTTTTACACATCCTCCCCTTGGCCACCTCCTTAGAAGACTAGTTGTGGGCATCCAAGCCATGTTGGACGCTTAGTCCATATCAAGTTCGAGCCTACATCGGACTCTAGGAACAACCCTAAAATCGTTGTCCTGATCAGATGTGTATGGAAAGCTAATGAGATAGCCTTTCCAGTGGCACCAGTCTCATGTAAAAATTCAATATAAGTCAATGATAGTACTCTGTCCCATAAAAACAGTCGCTATGGGGACTCGTGCTGATCAAACTTTCTTAAGTGTGACTAGATTTTTGAAAATATTAACAACATTTATATCTTCAAATAAGTTTATTATGAAAATGTATTCAATGATCTATCTATGATGCTAATTACATACCAAAAATGTTAATATTTCTTATATATATTTGTTCAAACTTAAAAATCTTTGACTTCATGGAAAACGAGACTGACACACTTTTTATGTAACGGAGGGAGTAATTGTCAAAACAAGTGGGCATATAGAATCAGTCTAGGTGCAATGGGTTCTCGACCTCCCCCTAGCACTTTTTATTTAGCCGTCGTCAAAGTTAGGGTTCGAGCTTTGCTTAGATTAAACTGTTATCGAATAGTACGTTAGTTTGTGGACCCTAACTTCGAGTGCTTATTCATATTAGCAATATTTCTGTTATCATGGGTTCCGAGTCTTTGTGTTCGAAAGTTGGATCGTGGTAGCTTAATTTCCACCAAATCGAGAGTTTCTATCTGATGATGAAAGATCGGGACCCCATTCCATGAATTTTTTTTATCATTTTTCCATGAATACTGATAGGCTGGAACCTATGGATTGGATGGTGACTTTTGTCATGCGCTGCTTTGGCCGCCTTCTGGTAGATGCGTCTCCGCAGTTTGACCTGGAATGTATGCATTCAATCGCTGGCCATTTTGTCAATAAGTTTGGTCACTGGACCATACACTATTAACCATGAGGTACTCCCTCTGGTACAGTTTAGTAGTCAACAGTCAATACAAACTTCGTAACTTTTTATTAATAACTAGATATATGCCCGTGCATTACGCGGGATAACGAACTTTTGTCCACGTCTACACTGACGCACATGGCTTATGGTTTAGATGAACTATTAAGAAATCAATAAATCTAATTATATAGAGAATACAAAACCCTTTCCATGATCCTTATATCACCAATATCTGTAGATCATTGTTGCTTTGATTATTTTTAGAAAATATTAAAAAGCTAATAACAGTTTTGCATTGGGAACTCTAAACTATATATTTTCTAATCTATTCAGGCCTTGTCTATTTTTTCTTTTATTTATAAACTAATTCCTAAAAGGAACTGTAATTTGTAACATTTTGGAGTTCTCGCTATATGAATGCATGTTCCTTCTTCATGCTTACACCGAACCTCCCTTATCATCCCAGCTACATCGGTGGTGCCATGGCTGAGTCGTACAAGGCTGCAACAAAGTACAGGGTGGACGTGCGTAGTGACGGAGGGCGTCGATCGTGCATCCTCAGTCCAGAGAGATCAGTTGACCAGCAAGTAGATCACCTGAAAAGAGCGAGATGATGCTTGCATCTCAATGGCAAGTGCTTACGCCTCGAAGCTCTGCACTATCGAACCAGAATGCGGTAACAGAAGTGTAGATAGGCATTTACCCGTCCATGTTTGCGTCGTACATATAGTTGCAGTACACCGATTTAGGCGGCTTGGCGAGAAGCATGTGATGACCGCGTGGCGACGCGGATTCAGCTGCGCGGGAGCCGGATTAATAAAGCTTGGGCAGAGCGATTAACTTCATCCCACGATAACGTAGATAGATAGAAGATTTGGCAAATAATTTTTTATACGCGCTGTGGTGGTAGCCTACTCCACCACCTGACGTAATGGGCCGAGCCCATAGGCTTGGTGGAGTACCGTGCGTCACATTCGAAAAAACAAAAGAGCAGCGTGCGTCACCACCAGACAAAACTAAGGATGGCAACGGGATGTACTCGTCGGATATCGTCAGAACGTTCTCTTCTCCGCTACGGAGAATTCATCCCGTTCCCGTCCCCGTTAACTGTCTCGGGTATAAATTCTTGCCCATCCCCATACCCATCGGACATCGGTCGGGTAACAGATACCTGATAAACAAGGATACTTGGGGTCGTAGCTTTGCAATCGGAGACGTTTCTTCTTCACCCGGGTATAAGTGTCAGAGTCTCGGAGATGCCGAGGAGCGAGGTTGTGAGGAGGACGAGCAAAGGTGGCAGAGAGACCGAACTGAGGAAGCGAGGGGCACGAGCGCTCGTGAGGCAGGCGTGCTTGTGCTGCTGGCGGAGATAATGAGGAAAAATTGAACTAGGGTTCCTAGAACACACAAACTATATATATGATTGTTCAGATTTTGGCCAAAATACCTATGTTGAGCTTTTTTGGGCCTAATACTCGCATGACAGCTCAAATAGTCGGGTTCCCCAACAGGTAACGGGGACGGGTAAATAGGGAACGTTCCGTACCCGCTATACCCATCGGGGATGTATTTTTGCCCATTTAAATGCCCGCAGGTAAAGATATGATCTCATCCCCATCCCCTAATGGATGAAATACCCATCGGGTATCAGGTATCGGGCCCCGTTGCTATACTCGACCAGAATAAAAAAGGAGATTGCACCTGACAGTTTTTTTTTTTGAGCAACGATTGCACCTGACAGCTGAGTTGGTTATTTTGGACACAGAGAAAGCAGGCTTGAACCCACGAAGCAGGCTCACCGCAAGAGCTTTAACTGGGGTTCGTTGCTCGTGGCGGGATAAGCTTCGTTGGGTGGGCTTCGATGATTGTCGAAGCGATTAGGGCCGATCGAGGCCTTTGTGGGTCTTAACCGCGTCGGGCTTTGCAAAGGCGGGTGACTTCGCATTGACGTAGGCCGGTCTTCGCTTGCCGGGCTTTGCTCGTCAACGGTAATCCATTCACCGAGAGACGAAGGATTGGAGAAGGGCCCAGAATTCGGCAATTTATCAAGTTTTCTGTATTTTTTTTTCTAATAAACAGATAAATTATTGTGAAATTTCAACGTAATCCCTGTGAAATTCTCGTGTTCTAAAGGGGGTCTAAGAGTATGTCTGGACTCTATAGCATATGTGGATTATATAAAAATCTGAGTTGAGTCACGTTTGGATTGTAACAATCTGAATTATGGATTACAATATTCTTGGTCGTTTGGATTCTTGGATTATCCATTCTCAATTATAAGATTTACTTTTTACCACCTGTAACCTGGTATTAGTAGGTTTGAAATGAACTATACTCTCTCCATGCTAAATGTAATTAATTTTGACTTTGTCCTAAGTTAAACTTGTCTAAAATTTGACCAAGTTTATATAAAATTATATTAACACGTTTACAATATAAAATGAATCTATTGTCAAAATATATTTCATGGTGTATCTAATGAATGTAGTTTGATGTAGCTGATCTTTGTGTATTTTGCAATAAAATTTGTCAAATTTTGTGTGCTTATGTATCATCAGCAACTGCGTATCGTCTGCTTGGCATGAGTCCTTTCCTCTCTCACCACTCGAAAACATCAATGATATAAATGCGAAGCACACTCATGTTCTGTCGCAGATGTTGAATTGATGAAACTGTTGATGATGTGATTGTGATATGTACTACAGAGCCATAGAGGCATTTGCGAAATCATATGTCGCACCCGGTTTTCTAAAGAATACCAAGCACTAACTATATGTGTGCCTAGGATGTCCATACGACACATATAGTGATAAATATGGAGAATATCAAGAACAATGTTTTATTACATATCAAACATACATACAACAGGACCTTCAACTATTACAAAAATATAGCAGAAACTATTCTTAATCTTCTCTTCGGGACTCCATACTCCACAGGGACAGTTGACTGAGGGAGCACTCGCCTAGTACTCTTGGAACATCTTAGGGAACTCCTCCTTTGAATCACCGTCTGGTACCCATCCAGGATTTTTGTTGATTGTAAAGCAAGCGTGACCGCACCATACTCAACAAGCATAACATGAGGGGATGCAAGGCTCAAGAGGTTGGACACGGCTGAACTGCGGTAAGCACTTTTAGTTGGTCATATTTTATTTATTAAACCTATGTTGCTAGGTTATGGTTAAACTCCCAAGGTGAAAGTATAATTAACATCAAGATTAATCATCACCCAAACCATCCATCAGACCATATATCTCGAAAAGGATCTAGGATGCTCGTGTCCGTGAACACGACTGATATGTCAGTTTAAAAACAACTCTGCAGAGTTTGTACACTTTCACCAC
Organism: Miscanthus floridulus; assembly: GCF_019320115.1. Taxonomy (NCBI): domain Eukaryota; kingdom Viridiplantae; phylum Streptophyta; class Magnoliopsida; order Poales; family Poaceae; genus Miscanthus; species Miscanthus floridulus. Next base: position 4,277,425 of record NC_089580.1, on the reverse strand, counting down.
AAGTCATGATTGCCCTTTGCCTGAGGGGGCCAACCTCTTGACTCACTTCCAAGGTAAGTCGGCAAGGATCACTACGAAACCTTTCACCAGTCGTTCTAATAAGTAGCAGCTACTAAGGTTTCAGCCGTCTAGCCGTTTGGAGCCCTCCTTCAGGAGTGGCACACATGGTTGCGGCATGGCACACACCCTAATAAGAGAACACCCAAACCCATCTAGTGCCCTCCTCTTGCCCTTTTGGTAAGCTGCTAACAAACTAGAACAGATCAAGATACTGGGCTAAGACCAGAGCCATGTAGTTCTCGTGGTTGTACTATAAGTCCTGGGTTGTCGCTTTAAGATTCAGTCCTTATGGAGGGCAGACTGAAGCACCCAAAAAGGCTCAATACTCTAGACCCCTTCTGTCCATGTTGCTAAAAAGCATCATTTTAACATTAATTCCATAATACATTAATCAATATTAACATTATACAGTTTGATGATTGCAGGCTAAGCAAAACTACCCATATGCATAACCTAAAGGTAACAAGGAGTGCAGGGCACAACAATTCTAGGTAAAGTCCTTACAGTTCATCAAATTAGACACATGCACTTGAAAAGGTGATTATAAAGCTATTAAGTATCAAGGGTACTCGTGTTACACTTGCCTTTAACTATTGCACAAACTTGTCCAACTTTCCTTCTGGATCATCCTCGTGTAGCTCCTCTTCTATAGATCGCAACAACCAGCATAAACACCATAAGGAAACCTAAAAACAATACATCAAGCATTATAAAAACAACACGTAAAGGTTTAAACACTTAGGGCTTGTAACTACAATCGCTGAGCGCAAAAACAACTAAACAGAGAAACGATTTAAAGTGCATGAAAGACCGGAGGTAGAAGCTAGAAGGTTTGATAAATGATATGAATAGAATGGACATGATGTATGTGGGCTAACTTGAAAGATTAGAGAGCATGTAGATTTATAGATGAAGGGTGAATGATTGAAGAATTGTATACAAGATGGACCGAACATTATGAAGAATGATGTAAGCATACGAAGATTTAAGGGCTAGATCACATGGGATGACTATGCAAGCTTGATGAGAGAAACTTTATACAGAGGTTGAGGCTCCGATGACAACATGACTTTGGCGAAAAGGAGCTTTGGATAGGTTTTGGGCGAAGAGATGACTCGCCGGTTATAGAAAGTGATGGCTCAATGATAGTGGTAGTGGTTGAGGTGGCTGGGACTTAGGGAGAGCGAAACAACAGAAGATATAAGGCTAGCAAGGATGTTTAATAGATATATTGTGTTCTAACTACTCCTTTGAGATATGAGTAAGTGCTACTGGATATGTGTAGAGGATATATGAGAACACGTCATAGTCATTCAGTGCATGGAGATACATACTAGATCAGCGGAGGATGCTATTACAGTGGTAGTGCACACAAGACGTGCATGCCGGCAAACAGTGAGGGTTTCGATCATCAAAGGCACGGTATTTGTAGCACTAATAGATGATATATTTTGTGGAGCTGCTATGGCAAAAGGGCATGATGTTTTGACTGTCGGTCGCCTGAGGAACACTATTACAAAACAGATCATCACTGCTTCTAAAACAGCAGGGGCAGCATGCAGAGAAACATTAATATCTCTGATGCTATAGATTGTATGGCTGATCCATCTTGCAAGGACATGTGCAGGGTTATGATGGGCGAGCTAGTTGAAATGTTCAACACTTAGAGTACTGAATCACTAGGAACGCGCATGCCAAATGTCAGCAGCGTGGCTGCAAGGATTCAGGGGCAGCAAGCACAAAATAATTATATCTCTTTCGTCTTGAATTCTATGGCTACGAGATATGGCAGACGCATGTGCAATTATATTGTAACACCCGTGTTTTTGCATCATATTAAAATCCACTAAAAATTTGAACTTTTAAAAACTTTATAGCAAATTAAAACCTTGACTATTTATCCCTCCGCAAAACTATTTTCAAATAAAATATATTTTCCTAAAAACCCTTGCATCAAAATCCACCACACGCATTTAGGTTAGATTGTAGGAATGGTTTGAGTGTTTGAATGAATGCTTGTTTGATTGAAATTCTTGGTTGCATGATTGCTTGCCCTAGAATTTATTTGGCACTAAATAAATTTTCCTTGACATCGTCCACCATAAACACTTTCCCTTGAACTCACCTCTGATTCACCAAGCTCCACATATTTCAAATCCTCCTCGAATTTGAATTCAAACCATGCATAGTGTACCTTAGTTCATTTATGAAAAATAGAATGGGAATTTCATAAATAAAAAATGATCTCGGGCTCATTTCCCTCCTCCTCTCCTTTTTGGCCCGGGCCACGGCCCACTCCCCCTCTCCCTTCTTCTTCGCACGGGCCCCCTGTGCCACCAGGCCGAGCCCACGTAGCGCTTCCCCCTCCTCCTCTCTCTCTCGCTTGGGCCGGCTTGCTCACTCGACCCAGCAGCACAGCAGCCCTCCCCCTCTCTCCTTTCGCCGACAGGCGGACCCCGCTTGTCACCTCCTTCTCCCCCAGCTTGTCAACGGGACGTTGTGTCGCAGTCACCGCCGCCGCTGACCCCCTATACCCGACCGCCTTTCCTTCGTTGTTGACACCTGCCTGAGCACGCGACCAAGGACATCATGGGCCCTGGTTGTCACCCTCCTCCTCTTCCCAAGCATCAATGAAGCACTGTGACCAGTTCGCCATGTCTATCGACCCGCCGAGCCACCGCCATTGTCGTGCTCTACGCTAGCTCACCACCAGCCAGTAGACAGACGAGAGCCCGTTGTGCGCCACTGCCATGGTAGGAACTCGTGTGTGAAAAGGAGACTTTTCGCCTGCGTAACCAAGGGCACCAAAGAAAATATCTCGCTGGTGACCTGACCTTCCGCCACCTATAAATAGGCCTCTCCCCATGCACCTCCGATCCAACCTTCACCCCCACAAGCTTCGCCTAGGTCTAGAACACACCATCTCCCTCTTCTTTTCCCTTCTCCTTCCTCCTACCGAGCCTTAGGTTATCTTTCCCCCAATTTGGTTCACCACGGTCACCATGGGCGCGAGCTCTGAGCTCTCCCCCTCCAGAGTGGCATAGCTCAATAGAAGTGACCGGCTTGCTCCTAGGCTTCCCCTCTACCTTATCCCCCACTAGCTTGCCTCCCTCAGCCGCCACAAGCCACCCGCCACCGTGCCACCACCACCACCGCCCGCTGCAGCACTGCACAACCAAGGAAAGCCACCGCCCCTACACACTCGCGTGTGCACTTCGACCGCACACAGCATGCCCAAACGCCTCGCGCAATCGCAAGTCCATTGCCACGCCACCGCACCCGCTTCGGCAAGCCACCCACGCCGCCGCATGCACCCACAGTCACAGAGTACTCCTCCAACCGCCACGAGTGGACCTCTAGGACACTGGCAACTGGTTGGAGATGGCCTCTGAGCATCGACGCCACTGGCGGACCTCACTCCGGCGAGCATCGAGTCATTCCTCTGCCCTGTCGCCAAACGGTCGTCCCTACGTCTCCCTCCCTCCCTCCCTCTATCAGCTGGGGCAACGGTGTCCACACCATTAATATAGGAGGAGTCGGAAGGACCCACGTGTCAGTGGTACGTGGCACCGACCCCACGTGTGAGCCGGTAGGAAATTTCTAGGTACACCCGGGGAGTGTACACAGGAGAGTGAAAAACTACTTTCCATGCATAGACAAATTCCCAAAAAATTCCTAAATAAACTAGGTACACCCCAGATCCTACCCAAGCATTTGCATCCCATTTTCATTATTCCACTTTCCAGAAATAATTCCCAAGGTTATATTCCACATATCATTTCCCTATTAAATCTTCGATAAATCATAACTTTCTCATCCTAGCTCCAAATTAGTTGAATCCACCACCAAAATTCTTCTAAATTCACGCTCTACATAACCATACCATTTGTCCCATTATTTGGTGCCCATTTAAATTCTAGTTTGATTGCTTTTCTTTCTATATCTAAGTAAAATAGTAATTATAGTAATAGCATTTCGTCGTAGTAGTAGTAAACCTAGTATATTCGCGTATGTGTATATACCATGACACATACTCGAATATATCCATACCCAATCGCCTAAAATAATAGGATATCTATACATACATAGATATGCTGGACACCCGGGTATACGCCTATGTATGGCTAACCCTAGCAACCTAGATACCGAATTATAATTAATCATGGGTATATACATGTGCTTATGTGTATATGCCACTAACCCTAGTCATAATGTAGCTCACCTAATTAACCCTAGGCACATACATATGCATGTGCGTATGTGTCGATAACCCAATGGACCCGTAGAAAGCCTGACCAAGTCACCTTTCTCTTTCAAGTTTACATAATAGTGAACCCTAATAATGTGGTCTGGTTTTCCATCAGACCGACCACCCACCTTAACTCAACCCGTAGGACCCTACCTTCTAAATGGAATATCTCTATCCAAATCTTACTTCAAATTGACATCATAATAATAGCCTAACTAACAACCCATCACCCAATAGGACCAACCCATCTAGGATCATTTGTTTGTTTATGCTTGCTTTACATGCTTTGCTTGTTATTTTCCTTGTTTGTCGATGCTAGACCGCGTAAGATAGAAGACGTGAGAGAACCCGATGGAGTCCAGAAGACAGGAACAGGAGGCACTCGAACCAGAGTTTCAGAATAAGGATATGATCGTCAGTGAATGGAGGCAAGTCCTAACACCCACCTAACCCCTCCCTCTACAATATGTGGCACCTCCCTTAACCACCTCCCTTCCACCACCACCACATATTGCTAGCCTCCACTATAAACCCTCCACTATCCATCTCCAATAATTAATAACCCAACCTATATAACTTGAAACCCATTATAAACTAATAAACTATAACTATAAAGTTGATTAAGGTAATATGATAAGGTAATGGTTAACTTAATATGATATGAGTACTATGAACTTAATAATAATAACTATGGAACTTGAATGGTAAAAGTTGACTAAACCCCAACATGGGGCGAGTGGGGGTAATTTATGGAGATAAATTGCCTTGGCAGGAATGCCTAGTGAGGATTCCTGTGGGAGACACTCACCTCGGTCACATAAGGACCTGTTCGTAGTCCTGCCGACACGGGGGATAGGTTTTCTCCCATGGTTTGGTTGACGTGGTTGCTATGTGATCTTCCACGTTAAGCTTTTGGTTTTTGGCCACGTTCGAGCCCTTATTTTCTTGGCCGTGTTCGAGTCATGTTTTCCTTTTGTGATGGTTTGGTATCATCATGTTTGGGGGGATTGGGTATCTTCCCGTCTTCTTTTGTGTTTCCAACCCCTAAGAAACCATAGTAGAGTTTCTTAAATCTATTCGAATAGTCACGTCCAATGGGCAAATGCTAGTATAGGATACTATGATTAGGCTTCTACAACTGTGATGATTTGGTAAGATGTATTTTACTAAACTGGTAATTATAATGAATAATGGGAACTGGTGAGAATAGTAATACTCTGCAAGGTTCCAACCTATAATTATAACTACTCCACCCCACTACTTTCACCTCCACCCCTATAACCACCTCCACATATAGCCTTCCCTATCCACCTTCCCTCCACCCAAAGTTTAGGGCATGTTGAGTACTTTATGTACTCAACCCCCTCCATTCTATTTTTAGGAGTGAAGCTACAGGACCATCTTCCTAGATGAAACTTCTGGGGCTACGCAAGGATAGGATACTCAGAGTATACTCAAAGATGGAGTCGTACGAGAGAGCTACACTAGGACGACGATGATTGGAAAATAGGAGTACGCTATAGGAATAAGTCTAGAGTTACATCCGCACTCCAAGCTGCCTATAGGAATGGAGCCACGTTGACATAGGACCATTGTCTTAGAACCCTAATATACAATATAAGGCCAGTGGCCCAAGCTATGTAAACCCGAACCATGTAATGTGTTTTCCCCTTAGCAATAAAAGAATGGTTTTTGGTATCAATCTTGTTCGAGTTGTGTGTATCAGCTATTGATCTAGGGACTGATACATGATGCATAGAGGACCCTAAATTAGGGGCCCGACAGGGTGGTATCAGAGCCATACTTGGACTTTAGGACCGGCCATGCTAAGGATTCGATAGGAATAACCATTAGATAGGAATGATTTTCTAAAAAACTATTTTCAAAAATCTTTGCTTATAACCCTTGACTCTCACCTTACCTTGACCTTCTATTTCAAAAACAACTTTCTCTCTCTTCTCACCCCCTTCAAAACTATGAGTAGTAACAACAAGATAGATTAGGTCCAGTTTAGGGAAAACAGGGTAGTATGAAGAATAACTCTCTATGATAGATACGCAAAAGTAGAACATACATCATTTATGCTTGAACCTTGATTGATCCCTTGCTTGCTTTAGCTACAACTACCCCGATATGTCTCTCTCTTCTCCCGCGTAAGCTTTCTCTCTAGGACTAGATCTCCTTTTTCTTCCCTTGTGCTCTTCCCTCTCGTCCCTTTCTAATAAGAGTAGACAAAACCACCTAAGATATTTTGAAAACCCACTGAAGACGAAGACAAGAAGGAAATGACACCCGCCTGAACTCGAGACACTACATGACAGATCGCCTACAAAAGCCATAGACGCCGTGCGTGTAGCCGTTGCACCCACAACACCATTGTCATCCCCTCTGCACCGCATCACTGTCCCATCCACTGCCCCGCGCACTACCACGCCCCACCGCCGCACGACCGACACCGCACCGCATCACTGTCCCCTCCATCACCACGCGAGGCCACTGTTCCCCCATGATGCCGCCCTCATGCTGTTACCTTGCCAATGAAAGCTATTGCTGCTATTCCCCCTGGACGCCGATTCCCTCGCCATCCAATGCAGCCCGATACAGCGAATCATGGCGCGCACCCAGCCGCACACCCGCTCCTCTAAACCCCACCATTGATCGCCTATAAAAGCACCCCCAGCTGCCCCTTCACGAGAGAAACACCCCACCAACAACGCAAATCACCCGCCTAAACCCCTACTCAAGTGCCAACCTATTGCAACACTTCAAGAAAAAGCCAGAAGGAAGTACTGACAGTCGAAGATTTCCAAAGAAAATATCAAGAAGAAGAAGAAATACGCCATCAGAAGCCAGAACTTGAAGCCCTCAAAATGTGGTTAGAAGAAGACGAGCTCGTCAAAGTCCCATTTGCTATCCTGATCCCTACTCTGATAGCAACAACTATTTTCTACATCATTGTAATGCGCCCGTTACCGTATGAAAGGCCCTGAGTTAATTGTTAAAATCAGAGAAGTGGAATAAAAATCCTAGAAATCTTGTTGGTGCCAAGTACATTTTTGAGATTTTTGGGCTCAAATCGTTGAAAAAGGAAAAGAAGAAAAAGAAAAATGGTGCAGTCAAAGCCACCATCACCAGCAGACCCTAGCCGCCTCATTTTTTTGGACTTACATTAAGCCGCAAACCGACGAAGGTCACTGCACAGTCATCAAACAGTGTCCCACCATATAGTGGAACCCACCTCACTCCCTTCCTTCCTCTGCACACATCAAGCCCCAGTCAAGACCAGTCAAAGCGTCTCAAGGAAGGCTCACCCCATCACATTATAAGAGAAGGAACCCCTCCACCTTTTAGCACCACCTCTGAAGAATCCCACCGCTAGCTTTCTCCTCCCTTGAGAAAAAGCAAAAGCACCCACAACCCTCAGCTTTCCACCTGCAAACCATCACCGTCGACTCCTCCCACGCCCATAAAAATGATCGAAGGAGTTTGGATTAGTAGCCACTGCCTCCACACCAAAGGTTTTCCCAAGCTTCTCTAGTCCACCATGCAAAAACTTGGAATCCAAGAGCGCCCCGAGTAAGAAGGCCGTGAATATGAAGAACATGGCACAGAACGCTGTGAAGTCACCATCTACATCGCCAAGAGTGAAGACTTCCCTGACATCATCGAGGCTTGGAGTATGACCACAACCGGATTTTGCTTCACTAACACCTACCAAGCCATCGCCCGCAAAGCACTACGACACCTATGCCGCATCTGTGAAGAGCCCATTGCCCGCACACCCATGAGATTCTTTCCGCCCTGAGAGAAGGACCGACTAGCCTAGATTGCTCGCATGGAAGCCTTGCAAGGTCAAGAAGATGACCCCACCATCAAGTACATGGTCATCTACCTGCTTGCCCTCAATGAGCAACACGACTGACAAGCCTCCAAATTGAGGAGTTGCATCCACCGAGCCGAAGAAGCTGAGATCTATGCCAGGAAGCTCCACGTGTAGTTTGCCCAAGCACATGCCCGAGCAGCTGCCGTGGAATGCCACGAGACTGCCATTGCTGAAGTCCTAAAGACCGCCAAAGACCGACACGCCCAAGAGTTGAAGAATGCCTACCTTGTCACTAGACCCAAGCGAAGGATGTTCGCCTTGCATGGACCAGAGCCCGTGATTCTGGAAGGAGTCTCCGTCTACCCTCTAGAAAGAAGAAGGATGGATCTTGTAGTACCACCAGCACCACCACCTATGGAAGCCTCATACATAGAGCCACTTATCCCTCTCACCCAGCCACCACCAGGAGAAGAAGCAGACCCATGACCCAGCTCCATTGAAGGACCCCAAGAGCACCGGAATGAAGCCGCATTGTTTGATGAAGTAGACTAGTTTCTCCCTAGGGAGATGTACTAGTAGCATAGCACCTCCCTCTCCTCCATTGATTGTAACCCTCCTGTCGTAATCAAGAAGCAGTTTGTTTGGCCTACAACCTCGTAATATTCATATGCTAAGAAACCAACTAAGGGTGGTCACTAAATAAAGAATAACCTAAACAAGAATAATCGGATTTAAGGTAGTAGAAGATTTAAGGATAAATCTACTAAGTAGGGTAGATCCGGACCCCATAATAAAGAAAGAAAGAAAGAAACCACTAATCAAATAGGGCAGAAGCAAGAAAAACAAGTTGAAGGCAGAAGATGCAAGTTTTTGGATGAAAAATGGAATCCAAAAAGGATGAGAAATGGAACCCTAAGAACACTTTGATTGTTGCTAAACAAAACAAGAAAATTGGCTCCACCAACTCAGAAGAAGTAAAACTCAAGAAGTCATCATGATAGGGTGTATCAACAGGGTGGATCATAAGAAGACAAGAAGAATAGCCTTGTAGCTCTATACAAAGGGTGATATTCGTATTTGGAAGACATCAGAAGACCAAGACCTCTCAAGCAGCTTTACAACCCAAAGAACACAGGAAGAAGATGGCACACTTATCTTGAAATAACACTAGAAGATTAAAACTTCTAAGTGGGGTAGCCCCCAAAGCCTAAAGAAGATAATTCAAGAAAAGGGGTACAATGAGTGAAAATGGATCAAGCAGCTATCATTGGTCAAGAAGTATACCTCCTCTCGCCGAGACGTGATCCCCGATATGGTGGTCACAGGGTGGTATTTTCTTGTTCCAATCATGCGGTAATCGCCCTAGCAAGGCAATAGGGTTATACTCTTCTAGACAAAATACTACCTCTATATCAATAGGGTGGTACACTAACGGATTGAGGAACTCTCCGCAGGACAGCATAATAAGGCAAAAGAAATCCCTCCCTCTCTAGATCTTTCTCCCTCTAGGATTTTCTTTCTTTCTCTAGGATGCCCTCTCTAGTTTACTTGAATTTTGGGGATGAGATTCTTCTTAGTGGGGTAGATTTGTAACACCCGTGTTTTTGCATCATATTAAAATCCACTAAAAATTTGAACTTTTTAAAACTTTACAACAAATTAAAACCTTGAGTATTTATCCCTCCGCAAAACTATTTTCAAAAAAAATATTTTCCTAAAAACCCTTGTATCAAAATCCACCATACACATTTAGGTTAGATTGTAGGAATGGTTTGAGTGTTTGAATGAATGATTGTTTGATTGAAAAGCTTGGCTGCTTGCCCTAAAATTTATTTGGCAATAAATAAATTTTCTTTGACATCCTCCACCATAAACACTTTCCCTTGACCTCCCCTCTGATTCACCAAGCTCCACATATTTCAAATACTCCTCGAATTTGAATTCAAACCATGAATAGTGCACCTTAGTTCATTTATGGAAAATAGAAAGGGAATTTCATAAATAGAAAACCTCGGGCTCATTTCCCTCCTCTCCTTTTTCGGAATGCGCCACGACCCACTCCCCCTCTCCCTTCTCTGCACCGGGCCGCCCTGCGCCACCAGGCTAGGCCCGCGTAGCGCTTCCCCCTCCTCCTGTCTCTCACTTGGGCCGGCTCGCTCGCTCGGCCTAGCAGTGCAGCAGCCCTCCCCCTCTCTCCTTTCGCTGATAGGCGGACCTCACTTGTCACCTCCTTCTCCCCCAGCGTGTCAATGGGACGCTGTGCCATAGTCACCACTGCCGCTGACCCCCTGTACCCGACCGCCTTTCCTCTGCCGTTGACATCTGCCCGAGCACACGACCAAGGACATCATGGACCCTGGTTGTCACCCTCCTCCTCTTCTCAGGCATCAACGAAGAACTATGACCAGGTCTCCATGTCTGTCGACCTGCCGAGCCACCACCATTGCCGCGCTCTATGCCAGCTCACCACCAGCCAGGAGACAGATGAGAGCTCGCTGTGCGCCACCGCCGTGGTACGAACTCGTGCATGAAAAGGAGACTTGGCGCCTGCGTAACCGAGGGCACCGGAGAAAATATCTCGCCGGCGACCCGACCTTCTACCACCTATAAATAGGCCTCTCCCCATGCACCTCCACTCCAACCTTCACCCCCACAAGATTTGCCTAGGTCTAGAACACACCATCTCCCTCTTCTTTTCCCTTCTCCTTCCTCCTACCAAGCCTTAGGTCGTCTTTCCCCCAATTCGGTTCACCACAGCCGCCATGGGCACGAGCTCTAAGCTATCCCCCTCTAGAGTGGCATAGCTCAATAGAAGTGACTAGCTTGCTCCTAGGATTCCCCTCTACCTTCTCCCCCACTAGCTAGCCTCCCTCAGCCCCTGTGTTGCTCTACCACCGCAAGCCACCCACCGTCGCAAGCCACCACCACCACCCGCTGTAGCACTGCACAACCAAGCAAAGCCACCACCCCTGCACACTTGTGCGTGCATCGCGACCGCACACCACACACCCAAATGCCTCGCACAATCGCAAGCCCATCGCCGCACCACCGCACCTGCTCCAGCAAGCCGCCCACGCCGCCGCATGCATCCACTGTCACCGAGGACTCCTCCAACCACCATGGGTGGACCTCCAGGACATTGGCAACTGGTTGGAGATGGCCTCTAAGCATCGCCGCCGCCGATGGACCTCACTCCGGCGAGCATTGAGCCATTCCTCTGCCTTGCCGCCGAACGGTCGTCGCCATTTCGTCCCCGTCGCCCTACGTCTCCCTCCCTCCCTCTATTAGGTGGGGCAGTGGCATCCACACCATTAAGATGGGAGGAGTCGGAAGGACCCACGTGTCAGTGTTATGTGGCATCGAGCCCACGTGTCAGTCGATAAAAAATTGCTAGGTACACCCGAGGAGTGTACACAGGAGAGTGAAAAAACACTTTCCATGCATAGAAAAAATCCTAGAAAATACCTAAATAAACTAGGTACACCCCATATCCTACCCAAGCATTTTCATCCCATTTTCATTATTCCACTTTCCAAAAATAATTCCCAAGGTTATATTCCACATATCATTTTCGTATTAAATCTTCGATAAATCATAACTTTCTCATCCGAGCTCCAAATTAGTTGAATCCACCACCAAAATTCTTCTAATTCCACGCTCTACATAACCATACCATTTGTCCCATTATTTGGTGCCCATTTAAATTCTAGTTTGATTGCTTTTCCTTCTATATCTAAGTAAAATAGTAATTATAGTAATAGCCCTTCGCCGTAGTAGTAGTAGTAGTAAACCCCGTATATCCGCTTATGTGTATATACCATGACACATACTTGAATATGTCCGTACCCAATCGCCTATAATAATAGGATATCTATACATACATAGATATGCCCGACACCTGGGTATACGCCTATGTATGGTTAACCCTAGCAACCTAGATACCCAATTCTAATTAATCATGGGTATATACATGTGCTTATGTGTATATGCCACTAACCCTAGTCATAACCTAGCTCACCTAATTAACCCTAGGCACATACATATGCATGTGCGTATGTGACGCTAACCAATGGACCTGTAGAAAGCTTGACCAAGTCACCTTTCTCTTTCAAGTTCACATAATAGTCAACCCTAATAATGTGGTCTGGTTTTCTATCAGACCGACCACCCACCTTAACTCAACCCATAGGACCCTACCTTCTGGATGGAATATCTCTATCCAAATCTTACTTCAAATTGACATAATAATGATAGCCTAACTAACAACCCATCACCCAATAGGACCAACCCATCTAGGATCGTTTGTTTGTTTATGCTTGCTTTACATGCTTTGCTTGTTATTTTCCTTGTTTGTGTTTCCTTGTTTGTCGACACTAGACCACATAAGATAGAAGACATGAGAGGAACAGGAGGCACCAGAACCAGAGTCTCAGAATAAGGATATGATCGTCACTGAATGGAGGCAAGTCCTAACACCCACCTAAGCCCTCCCTCTACAATACGTGCCACCTCCCTTAACCACCTCCCTTCCACCACCACCACATATTGCTATCCTCCACTATAAACCCTCCACTATTCATCTCCAATAATTAATAACCCAACCTATATAACTTGAAACCCATTATAAACTAATAAACTATAACTATAAACTTGATTATGGTAATATGATAAGGTAATGGTTACCTTAATATGATATGAGTACTATGAACTTAATAATAATAAGGGGCTATTGTGTTCTTGCCCCTATTTTGAATCCCAATTGTGATTTTACGCTCATTTTCTTCCACTTTGTGTTTTTACCCCTGCTTTTTCAAAATGAAGGTTCAGTTTACCCCTACTCCGTGAACAGCAGGTAACGGTGTTAGAAAAGTTGAAAGATGACAAGTTTGTCCTTTCGAATATTGCGTTTTTGCCCCTATTTTAAACCCCAATTGTGATTTTACCCCCACTTTCTTCCACTTTGTATTTTACCCCTACTTTTCCCAAACGAAGGCTCCGTTTACCCCAATTCTTAACTCAGTTATCTACATCCGGATCAAAGTAATTAAAAATTAACAAAAGCCCTATGAAAAGACAAACTTACCTCTTATCTCTCGGTCATCTCTCTTAGGGTTGTCCCTCTCAACGCTAGCAGGCAGCGGGCGGCTGGGTGCGGCGGTGGTGGCGGCGGAAGGGTAGCCTCAGGCCGTCAGGCGGGCGTGGCGAGCGGGCGCGTGCGTTCAGACAGAGGAACCGGCGTGGGCGCGTGTGGCTTAGCCTGACGTGGGTGTGCAGCCAGGCACACGGCTCTACTTGGTGCAGGCGCGCGCAGCCAAGCACGCAGCTCTACTTGATGTGGGCACACGCGGCTTGGCCAGCGTCGCGAGCGCATGTCTCGTGAAAGCAACCGACCATGGAGCCAAAGACCCACCTCTCTCTCTCAACTCTAGCGGATGGCTGGGTGCGACGATCGTGGAAGGGAGCACGGACTCACGATTCCTTCCACGAGCGCCGCACCTAGCCATCTACTAGAGTTGAGAGAGAGAGGCAGGTCTTCGGCTCCATGGTCGGCTGCTTTCACAAGCCGCGCGCTCGCGACGCCGGCCAAGCCGTGCGCGCTCGTGCCAAGTAGAGCCGCATGCCTGGCTGTGCGTGCCCGCGCCAAGTAGAGCCGCGTGCCTGGCTGTACGCCCATGTCAGGCTAAGCCACGGACGCCCGCACCGCTTCCTCCGCCTGGCCGCATGCACCTGCTCGCTGCGCTCGCTCGACGCTGCCCTTCCACCGCCACTACCGCCGCACCCAGCCACCCGCTGCCTACTAGCATTGAGAGGGACGACCCTGAGAGACGACCGAGAGATAAGAAGTAAGTTTGTCTTTTCACAAGGCTTTTGTGAATTTTTAATTGCTTTGATCCGGATGTAGATAACTAAGTTAAGAATTAGGGTAAACGGAGCCTTCGTTTTGGAAAAGTAGGGGTAAAACACAAAGTGGAAGAAAGTGGGGGTAAAATCACAATTGGGGTTTGAAATAGGGGCAAAAACGCAATATTCGGAAGGGCAAACTTGTCATCTTTCAACTTTTTTAACACCATTACCTGTTGTTCACGGAGTAGGGGTAAACTGAACCTTCGTTTTGGAAAAGCAGGGGTAAAAACACAAAGTGGAAGAAAATGGGGGAAAAATCACAATTGAGGTTCAAAATAGGGGCAAGAACGCAATAGACCCTAATAATAACTATGGAACTTGAATGGTAAAAAGTTGACTAAACACCGACATGGGGCGAGTGGGGGTAATTTATGGAGATAAATTGCCTTGGTAGGAATGCCTAGTGAGGATTCCTATGGAAGACACTCGCCTCGGTCACATAAGGTCCGGTTCATAGTCCCTCTCGCCTAGTGAGTTATTACGTACAGCCACATATCTATATGGGTAGGCTTGATCTCGCACCCCGTTAGATAGAAGTATAATTTCTACTATGAGGCCGATGTAAGCAGCAGAATATCAGGAGCCGACACGGGAGATATGTTTTCTCCCGTGGTTCGGTTGGCGGTGGTTGCTATGTCATCTTCCATGTTAAGCTTTTGGTTTTTGGCCGCGTTCAAGCCCTTGATTTCTTGGCCGTGTTCGAGCCATGTTTTCTTTTTGTGATGATTTGGTATCATCATGTTTGGGGGGATTGGATATCTTCCCGTCTTCTTTTGTGTTTCCAACCCCTAAGAAACCGTAGTAGAGTTATACGGAAAATCTAGGATAGCTCCCAAGCGGGTACGGGATCTCGTTAGACCTGTCTAAGCCATGATGATGGTGTCGGACTATGTCTATCATGTGGAAAATTTTGTACACCTCTGTAGAGTTTTTTAAATCTATTCGAATAGCCACGTCCTTGGAATGGGCAAATGCTAGGATGGGATACTATGATTAGACTTCTACAACTGTGATGATCTGGTAAGATGTATTTTACTAAACTAGTAATTATAATGAATAACGGGAACTGGAGAGAATGGTAATACTCTGTCAGATTCCAACCTATAATTATAACTACTCCACCCTACTACTTTCATCTCCACCACCATAACCACCTCCACATATAGCCTTCCCTATCCATCTTCCCTCCACCCAAAGTTTAGGGTTTGCTGAGTATTTTATGTACTCAACCCCCTCCATTCTATGTTTTAGGAGTGAAGCTACAGGAGCATCTTCCTAGATGGAACTTCTGGGGCTATGCAAGGATAGGATACTCGGAGTATACTCGAAGATGGAGCCGTACGAGAGAGCTAACACTAGTAGAGAACATACCTTTCATCCGAGGCCAAAATGGGCTCTAGTCCCGGCATTTTTTGCGCCCGGGACTAGAGAGACCTTTAGTCCCGGTTGGTGTCTCCAACCGGGACTAAAGGTCCTTGCCCAACGGCTACTGCGCTCGGCACAGTGGCAGGGGACCTTTAGTCCCGGTTGGTAACACCAACCGGGACTAAAGGTGGACCTTTACTCCCGGTTGGAGCCACCAACCGGGACTAAAAGTCCTCCAACCTTTAGTCCCGGTTGGTAACACCAACCAGGACTAAAGGATGACCTTTTAGTCCGGGTTGATATTACAAACCAGGACTAAAGGTCTCCCACCCAGGACTAAAGGTCCCTCACGGGTCAATTTAAAAGTAGGAGCGGGGAGGACTATGCCGCATGTGGTGTGCAGTTGAGTTGGTAAGGAATCTACGCGTGATGAGAGAGGTCTTGTGTTCAAATCCCACACAGCGCAAGCGAGGTCTCAAGGAATTCGTTTATTTTTTAAACTGAGGAGGGGGCTTTACTCCCGGTTACTGACCCGGGACTAAAGGGAAGACCCTTTAGTCCCGGATTCTTACTCCCGGTTGGGAAACCGGGATTAAAAGGGGATCCCAACTGGGAGTAGAAGTCTTCTCTCCATCAGTGTAAGCTAGGAAACCGGGATTAAAAGGGGATCCCAACTGGGAGTAGAAGCCTTCTCTCCATCAGTGTAAGCTAGGACGACGACGATTGGAAAATAGACCCAACCGGGATTAAAAGGGGATCCCAACTGGGAGTAGAAGCCTTCTCTCCATCAGTGTAAGCTAGGAAACCGGGATTAAAAGGGGATCCCAACTGGGAGTAGAAGCCTTCTCTCCATCAGTGTAAGCTAGGAAACCGGGATTAAAAGGGGATCCCAACTGGGAGTAGAAGCCTTCTCTCCATCAGTGTAAGCTAGGACGACGACGATTGGAAAATAGAAGTACGCTGTAGGAATAAGTCTAGGGTTACGTCCGCACTCCAAGCTGCCTATAGGAATGGAGCCACATTGACATAGGACCGCTATCTTAGAACCCTGATATACGATATAAGGCCAGTGGCCCAAGCTATGTAAACCCGAACCGTGTAATGTGTTTTCTCCTTAGCAATAAAAGTATGGTTTTTTGTATCAATCTTGTTCGAGTTGTGCGTATCAGCTACTGATCCAGGGACTGATGCATGATGCATGGAGGACCCTAAATTAGGGGCCCGACATATTTGGTGCACATGTGGTTCGAAGGAATTGGAAAATGGGGTGACGAAATGCCGGGAACATGTATACCAACCAACAGTACAATGGCTGGCCGCAGGGAACAACAAAGGTTTGCGATGAAAAATTTGCCAGGAACTGATCTTATTTGAACTACGATTTCCCAAATTGCGATAGACATCAACATATAAGATAGAGGGGGTTGTGTGGGTTCTCACATTGAGGAATTGTTGCAGCTGGTGATTGTGTCAACGGCGGCAACAAAGGGTGACGATAGGGCCATTGATTGTTGAGGCAGCGTCAATTCCACCTCACAGAGTATCATGCACCACATGCGGGGACGGACCTACAGGGTATGCAGGGTGGGCCACTGCATACCCTGGGGTCCGCCAGTCATAGAGATAGGTAGAAATTTTTAATATAAAAAAATAAAAAAAGGAAATTTTCATCGAATTGCATAAGAATTTTTTTGGTGCGCATACCCAGAGGTAAAAACCTAAGTCCGTCACTGACCACATGAGAGATCAATATATGGATGAGAGGGTCATGGGCACCAGGATTAGAGGGAAAAAGGGAGGGACAACCTTGCTGTTTGATGAGGGCCAGCGGCAGCCGGTGGAGATGATGTTATGAACGACGTATAGGAATATGAAGTAAAGAATCAAACCACAGAGGAGACACACGATTTAACGTGGAAAACCCCTCCGATGTGAAGGGGAAAAACCACGGGCACCAGCCAGCAACAATCTCACTATCTCAAGAGTTTTGGGTTACACGCCTATGGCGGCTTACAAGAGAATCAAGTCTCCACGAAACCCTAGCAAGGGTGTATATACCGTACCGTACCGCTACGCTCCGGCCCAAGCCTCCGGCGACGGGCCTCCGCTTCGCTCCGTCAGAAGCCTGGCCTATATCCTGGAGTGAATTTGGAACAACTCCAACAGATGACATCGGCGAGAGGGCAAGGGGTCAACGATGCAGCAACGATTCTCCTCGGGGACGATCTATGATGTGTGAAGGAGATCAAGAGGTGGATGAGAGGGGCATGGACTGAAGAATCAGAGAGGGGAGAGGGAGGGCATCCTTACCATGGTTGCTGCCCACGTGCTCTGTACAGAGAAGGAAGGCGGCAATAGTTTTTCTCCCTCGACGTATTCAGGCTTCAGGATGAGGGATGCAGCGGCAAAACCAAATTTGCAGCAGCGAGGGCTCCCTGTTTTGATGTAAAGGAGCAAGAGGGAGGAAGGAAAGAGGAAGGGGGCGGCCATGGTTATGGTTTCTATCCTCTTCTTCACCTGCAAGAGGGGGGAACGCCCAAGAGAGATGTTTAGGGGGAGGAGAACAGCAGGAATGCAAAAGGC
Source organism: Miscanthus floridulus (assembly GCF_019320115.1). Classification (NCBI taxonomy): domain Eukaryota; kingdom Viridiplantae; phylum Streptophyta; class Magnoliopsida; order Poales; family Poaceae; genus Miscanthus; species Miscanthus floridulus. The sequence continues at coordinate 4,259,441 of NC_089580.1, read as the reverse complement.
ATTGTAGGGAGCAAGGGGGGTTCCATTTATGGGAGAGGAAGGAGGGAGGTGAAGGGGAATGCGCATCCTTCTGATTGTGCATGAGAGAGGGAGGAGGAAATGTGGCTGGTTGTTATGTGCATGCTGCATACATGAGAGGGGTGAGTCAAGGGATTAAGTGCTGCTGTTTTGCATGAGGGAAGGGGGAGGTCGGCACCAGGAGAGGAGAGGTGCAGCATCTTGATGGAATATTGCTGCTGCATGCGTGCAACTGAAGAGAAAGAGATAAATTGATGTAGTGAAGGAGCACTCTTAAGAGAGGTTTGTCTAGGGAATTAAGAGAGCTAATGAAGAGGTGAATATATTTTTGCATGAGAAGGGATTGGCGTGGGGCAGCAGGAGGAGCTGCATGTCTGCCCTTTTCTTATCCATTTGAGAGGAGGTGGAAACCGATAGAGTAAAAAGGAATTGAGGGAGAGATGTGACCATGTGATTAAGTGGAGAACTAATGTTTTGTTGTTTCTGCATGTGAGGAAGGGGAGGGAAGAGGCGTGGGAGCAGCACAACAAGCTAGCCGGGCATGGACTTTTCCACATGCAGTGAAGAGAAATAATGTGGAATTGAAAAAGGAAGCATTAAGGAGGAATTAGATGCTGCAGTTTGTGCATGTGGGGTGAGGATGAGGCGCCACCAGGAAGAGAGGGCTGCATGTCCACATGAAAAGGGAAGAGAGTTTAGTTGAGGGGTGGCTTAGGCTGGTTTGGGCTTGGCCCAATGCAAGAGAAAGATGTTAATGATCCATTGGGAAAAGGAGAGAATGTGGACTAGGTTAGATTGGCCCGAAAAATAGCTCTTGATCCAATAGTTAATGAGAAGAAATATGGGTTGCCATGATAGACTAGGTGAAAGCGTGAGCTTCAATCCAATTTGGGTTTCATATGTATGAACGGATGAGAGATGATAAAAGATTGGCCCAAAGAATACATGGACACCAGATTGACTGAGAGCTCGACAAAGAAAAGAAGGGAGAGAAAGAGAGAACAGGTCATGCTAGATTTTTGTAGGATGTCGGCAAAAGACCTAATTGGAGTTTTAAATATAGATTTGGAAAACATTTAAATTCATTTTTCAAACATGAACGGTGTGCAAAGGCATGAATGCAACAAAACATTAAATTGACTTGCAAAAATTTTAGAAACTCATATTTTCCACTATCTAAAATATCAACAACTTAACTAAAGTTGGAAAAAATTTAGAAAAATGATAAAACCATTTAATATTACTTAGTGTTTTCTAAGTCAGATCCCAAAATAGGAATTTTGGGGTGTGACATCATCTTTCTTGTTACTCCCTGCATTCCAAATTATGTATAAGTTGTTCTAACTTTTGTAGCTACATAGCTTTTTCTATGCATCTAAATATGCACTATGTCTAGATGGATAACAATTAACCAAAGCTATGTACCTAAAAAACCAAAAAGGACTTATAATTTGGAATGAATTAAGTAATATATATACAATGACATGCTGAATTGTAATAAGTCGTTTTGGTAACTTTTTAGATACATAGATTTTGACATGTGTATCTAGCTAGACATCTAAATGTATAGCAAATTATATGTATATCTAGAAAAGCCAAGATGATTTACCATTTGGAACAGAGAGATTTATATTTGATGATGCTGGTGAGCGGTGGTGAAGGACACTCGCAGATAAGCAGATCCATTCGCCCATTCTAACAGACACTGCTCGTTTGGGACACGTGAACAATGTAGCTAGTACTTATGTCAAACCCTCTGTACGACTCTTGTACCGAAAAGCGTAGATGCTTCTACGGATGGAATAATCCAAATTAAATAGGTGTTCCTCCCCGAGCACTGGAGGTTGATTCACGGTTACTACTGATAACTGTCGATTATATATTCTAGCTAGGTAGCTAGCTCGTTGATTATATATTCTTTGGAGTAAACTAAAACAGCGCAGAGGACACGTACAGTCGCTAAAAATCAAACCTGCTGCATAATCGTCCGTGGATTACTGCAAACAAGTCCCCAACAACCAAATCAGATGAGGCCGTACATAACGCGCAATTTCGCCCGTGTGACCGGATCAACGAAACAATCTCACCCAGGACAGCCCAGTACACTATAGTATAGCTCAGCTCCTTTCTATTTCTTCCTCCTGCCGACAATTCATGATGCATCATATGGCGCCAGAGACGACGACGGATGGAGCTGCTGGGCTAGATAGGTCGGAATCCGTCACCAGACTAAAGTTCCTGCAGGCGCGCATGCGGTTCAGAAACTACGTACCGGCGGGGCCTCTGCGATCTGCTGTGTTGTTCGATTGATTAATTCTCCCTACCAAAAAAGATCATTCCTACGTGCGTGCTCCATCGATCGATCGATCTCTCAACTGCCACTGCTACCAATTCTGATCGATCGAGCACCGTAAAAAATTCTACTAGTAAGTACACGTACGCGCAACGATCCTAAAAGGCTAATCCTCGTCTCATTGCGCACCGGCCGTCGCCATCTGACGAAGGTTTATTATATGTATATAATAAATATGTGAGGTTAGCAGCACAATAAGCTGTTATTCTCGTCGACGTCGACGTCGTCGTCGTCGTGGTCGCTGTCTCGCATCTAGCTGTCTCCAATGCAATACAATCCAATTCCAATGCCAGGCCGGGGTTGCACTGCACTGCACAATGCACATAATGCTGGTGGGTGAAGGTAGTTGGAGTTGGCTGGAAATTAAGTCCCTTGTGCATGCGGATCGTGGGACGGATCGATAGATGCTTCTTCTTCCTCCTTTTCCCTCCGCCCTGCAGTCGTCGTCGGCAATAATCCTTTCCGTCCTTTTCGCTTCCGTGGTTGTTGAGACCCCCGCGATCCGCTCTAGAATAAGAGAGGAACAAGACACTACTGCTAGGGATAGTGGTGGTGCAGCAAAGATTATTAGCATCAGCTAGCCCATCGCTAATTTATTCTCGCACGCACTATCGTCGTCTTCACGCACACATGTGCTGGGCATGCGGACTTTTGGCCTTACGCTGAAACTGTCTGCGTGCGCGTGTCTTGCTCTGCCAGTATATATGCGTCCTTGCAATAGCTAGCACCTTACCTCGCCGCCACCGCCGCACTGCATGCAGACTGTGTGAGTGCTGGGCTCGCTCGCTCACAGTCTGCACTAACCACAGCTAGCTCTAGTCTCCTGTCGTCCACCACTCCAAAGAAGAACGACAGGCCTAGGCTTGTTGCTTAGCTTGCCATTAATGGAGGAGGGGCTCCCGCCGGGGTTCCGGTTCCACCCGACGGACGAGGAGCTCGTCACCTACTACCTCACCCGCAAGGTCTCCGACTTCGCCTTCGCCACCCGCGCCATCGCCGACGTCGACCTCAACAAGTGCGAGCCATGGGACCTCCCAAGTAAGCACCGTGTCCATGAGATGAGATTCAGCAGCACAACACACCGAGTGATCGATCAACTCCTTCTTACACTTCTACTAGATGGCTCTTTTATCTGTCGTCCCACATTAACTTTGTGGCATCTGGAAGTCGAGGCATGCATGCATGGAAGTAGAACACACTAGATGTCTTAAGGGTTTTTTTTGCTTAGCTAATAATTAGTCATGAATTTTTTAGCAAAATCAAACTGAACGCCTAGCCAAGAACTTCCTAACTAACTGCGCGTTTGTGTTTTTTGCAATATATATACTTGCTTGTCGCGCTTCTCTCCAAATTAAAGATTTGGTGAGAATTTCAATGCCTTGACCTAGTTTACTAGTTGCACCCATAAACCAAGGTCGTTATCTATATGTGTACACTTCTTTCTAAGTAGTCACTGCACACTGCAGAAGTGCAGACTACAGTGACTGCACTTGACTCAGTCTCTTGCCACATAGATCGACTTGCAGACTGGTAGTACTTCAGTGAACGATCAAGAAAAATTCAAAGAATACTAGTATCAGTTAACTATATTGGCAGTATAGGACAAACAATGCACAGTTATGTAAGTAATGCATTGCTCGGCTGCGTGCAGCTAATGTAAGTATATATATGTAACTTTATAAACTAATGTGCATGCAGGCAAAGCTAGCATGGGCGAGAAGGAATGGTACTTCTTCAGCATGCGTGACAGGAAATACCCGACTGGAATCCGGACGAACCGCGCCACTGACTCAGGCTACTGGAAGACGACCGGCAAGGACAAGGAGATCTTCCAACGCGGCATGCTCGTGGGGATGAAGAAAACCCTAGTTTTCTACAGGGGCAGGGCTCCCAAGGGCCAGAAGACCAGCTGGGTCATGCACGAGTACAGGCTCCAGAACAAGTTCCCCTACAAACCAAACAAGGTATAAATACTCCTACATATATGCAAATGAATTCTTTAATAATCACATATATATATTTGTTGGACATCACAAAAGATAATAAGCTAATTAATGACATTATTAATGTTATGTTGTGGACGAATCGAAGGAGGAATGGGTGGTGTGCAGGGTGTTCAAGAAGTGCCAGGTCATCAAGATGAGACCGCCACAGGACAGCCCCACGATGGGCTCCCCATGCCACGACGCTGCCAACGCCTCCCTGGGCGAGCTCGGGGAGCTCGACGTCTCCTCCATCCTCGGAGGCCTGGCCGCCGCCGCGGCGCACACATCATCCGGCTCGCCGCCGGGCGCGATCCACCACCAGGGCTCCGCCGCCGCCGAGAGCTTTGGCGGCGCCCACAGGCCGGTCGACATGAGCGCGTACATGAGCTGGATGGCGGCGGCGGCCAACCAGGGCGCCGCAGCGGCCGCGGCCATGCTTCCCTGGGCCACGCCGTCGCCACCGGGATTGTTCGGCAATGTCTTCGCGCCGAATAACCACCAGCTGCTGCAGAAGCCTCTTCCCTTCGCCGGGTGCAGCGGCCAGCCGCGAGAGCTCGGTGGCGTCGTGGCAAACGTCGTCGGAAGTGGTGAGCATGCCATGTTCGGGAGCTCCGTGGTGAAGGTTGGCATGGAATATGATCAGCATCAGCAGCAGCCGGAGCAGCAGCTGGGGATGGACGAGTCGACATGGAGAACATTCTGATGTTCATCGCCTATACAAGTTACACACAAAAAAGACTATTACTACGTACTACGCCAGATCGATCAACATATATATAATTAGTTATGGACTTGTGGTAAATTAATATATACACATGTAGGGGGATATTGTAGGTGATATGGGACAAACCCATTTGGTCGAAATCAGTAAACATAACTAGAAAAGTGCATGTATGTTGAAATGGGACAAACCCATCATTAGGTCAAAAAAACAAGTCAAGTTTTACTATAGAAGTGAACGTGTCCTGTTGATCTGTGTACTATGTTTTGTGAGAAAAAATATTATATGATTGGTCGATTTGTTGTTGTAGGGTGAAGTTTCTCAGTGGGTCCTTGAATTTGCAAAAAAAAAAAAAAAAAAAAAAAGACAATACGTGTCTGTAAGTATCGCACTCAGCATTGGTTTAGATTTCTTCACATATAATTCATACTATCCGGTTAGATCCTAAATTATGTGCATCATACAATCCTTATCAGGTATGGTGAACATGGTAATTACAATTTCTATTCAACTATAATGTCTACGTGTAGTTTTGGGAAATGGTAAAGGTTAAATAAAAAATTGTCCTAAATGTAAAAGCAGTTTGTTAAATATAAAATGTCCTAAATAAAAAGCAGCTAGTTAAATATATATCACAATGCAACCAAGATAAGCATAAGCATAGTATTTAGAACCTTTTTATTTAGTTTTCTCATTTAAAACTAAGGTTAGTTGTGCCTTGTTTATTTAATGATCTATCTACGTGTTTTTCCTCGAATCTGCAAAAAAAAAATTGTGCATCTTTGTGTTATTTAAGATAAAATGTTTAACATACAGCGACATGCTTTAGCAGCGCCCTAGGAGGCTCCAAAAGATTACATTTAAACACAGTGCAGGCCGCCCTAGTGTACTAGCTTTCTAGGCTACTAGCACAGGGGGGCGCGCTCCGCTGCGCCGGTTCCTGCTGGGCATCCATTGGTGAGGATCTTATGCTGAAGGGCCTTCTGAAGTTGGCAGGGTTCATCGGTTCTATGATGCACGTGGTAAGTCCTGGCCATTTGAGAGGAAACAGATCGTGTTGTTTCTACACATTATTTGGTCCGCGGGTGGCTGGAGGGGGATTCACCAAACCTACCATTGCTTATAGGAACGTAACGTGCCGATACCGGTGCATTCTGGCATACTGTACCGGAGCCTAAATTAATAATATATGTGTATAATGAATTAGTATATATAGTATAAGAAGTCTGAAGTAAACTGAACATGAAATGAAAGAAAAGTAAGATGCATTCCGAAGGACCAGTAACAGCCCAACATGAAACACTATTGGCCTGGAAACCAAACACGCTGTAAAGCGGTGGAATGACTCATGCAATACAACTCAAATCAGTAAGATACTAAGAGGACATGCAAAAAACGAAGATCATCTTTAACCTGCCAATTTGCCAACCAGACATGATGACCAAAATACCATTCCAAATTGAAAGGATCCAAGTTTGAAAACAATCTCAGCGAAGGAAGATGAATAATGAACTGTACAAAGAACTATGGCTTTGTGTTCAATAACAAATGATACATTTTTCATGGGCGAATAGAGGGTAATATGTGAGGCCTGTATAGGTACAGTGAGCTGACAACTGAAAAAACATATAGACCTAACATTTTGTGTAGAAAACATGATTTATGAGTGCTTTTGAGTTTCTGGTTCCAGGAAGTATAGATCTGCAAAACTGAAACCATAAACCAGAAAACTGGGACCATTAAGAGAGAATCATATAGTTAAGAATCATATTGAGAACATATCTGTCAGGAAATTTTTTCAGTATAGAACTCTGATAGTTCCCCAAAAAAGGTAATGTTGAAGATAAGAAGTCTAAACTCTGTGATGGCCAAAGAATCCATGAATGTGGTCCCCTTATAGCCTCTTTTTCGCAGCAAGCCCATATACAGAGTTGTATGACATACATGTATACCTTAAGATTTAATTTGGCACATAATTCCTACAAATCTTATATATGATATATGTTCAATAACCACCAGCAAGCTGTTAAAAAGAAATAAATTGACATACCCAGTGCTTGTTAGCCGTGTAACCCGTAATCCTGAAGTTTGTGATGTCATAAGCTCCAAGGCATCGAAATCTGAGGTGAATAAATAAAGATTTACATGTCCCTTTGAACTGGGAAGGAGGGAGGTGCTAGTATTTTTAATCATTTGTATATCCCTGTCATTTTGCAGGCTAATTTTAAAGGAAAAGGTGCAGACACAAATAAACCTAACATCTATTTCTTTAAAAACAATCTATATCAATATTCTTAAAACCTTGATACCAATTAAGATTCAGAATGGAATACATTAGTTACATTTACACACTGTAACTTTTATGGAGGCCACTTACCAAATCCATCACTATTTGGTTTACTCAAACCTGAAGGTAGCATGTAACTGCCAAAAATTGTAGGTGGCAGGGCTGCATAAAACATGAAGTCGTCAACAATTAGCAATTCGAAATGTCATTGACAGAGGGAGAATAGTTTTTGATCCAATATTAAGATTTCGGATGCTTACTTCTAAAACATATCGAGTTTGATACAGAACAAAGAAGCACTGAATTAAATAACCTAGATGCATTTTTCCTTTCTTTTAGCTAACCAGAAGGTGAAATAACAGGTTAGGATGTTTTTTTCCCTATTCAAAGGCAACATACAAATCACACATGCAGGAAGAGCACATGAACATATAACCGGATAGAAGAGCTAGGTGTTTTAACTAAGACTATAGCCTAAGGTGATTTGCATTATTAGAATGGAAATAATTATGAGTAGCTGGTAATCAAAAGGTATGAAATTAAAGACAACTTGCGCAAACCCATATCAATTGTTTCAGTGAAATAAAAAGACTAAACTCCTGATATTGTAAGGTATCCATATAATTTTAGGCAGATCAAAATAAGTATTATAGAAGGCATGCACAAGGCGAACCCATATCATCTTATCTAGTATGTTTGCAAATGAATGTCAAATGCAATGACCAGTCCACCTCCATATGTAAAATAGCAAAGGGGTAATACGCGTAAAGTTTCCATTGGCTGTATACTTCTTTGTATTACATGTAAATAAATTTGTAACTATACTTGCTATTTGATAAAAACATGAACGGACCTGCTATTAGTGTACTTGTACAGCCGTGTGTTGTACCATTCAGTAATAATTAGTAGCTGGATATGCAACAGACTAAGTAACGGTTCAGGCACAAAGTAGCAGTGCACTAACTAATAAACAAAGACTGTAGGCATGAAAACCCAAAACAACAGTGTACCTTAGCATAACTCTCAATTAGCATATAGAAAACAGAGCAAAGGAGCAGAGGACAGAAGGGACACATGGTGTAAAATAGTAAAGTGGATTGAAGGGGAGGAGAGGTGGTAACTTGGTGTTGCTGACTGCTGGTGGAAGCTGTCTTGATGGATGCATACCAAAATCTGTAGCCTATGGGATCCAGAAAACCTCTCCAAATATGAGACAACAAAAGAATAAAAGTATATGCAAGAGTCTGGTATTGTTGGCAAAGTGAGAGGCATAGGGATTTAAGAACCTGGTTAAAGGTTGGCTATTTCAAATGCCATGATTTAAGTTGTCCAAGGCTGGGCCTTAGCTTGAGGAAGCCCTTGGCTGTTGTTCGCTGACAACAATCTGCAAAGATCTATTTCTTTAAAAACAATCTATATCAATATTCTTAAAACCTTGATACCAATTAAGATTCAGAATGGAATACATTAGTTACATTTACACACTGTAACTTTTATGGAGGCCACTTACCAAATCCATCACTATTTGGTTTACTCAAACCTGAAGGTAGCATGTAACTGCCAAAAATTGTAGGTGGCAGGGCTGCATAAAACATGAAGTCGTCAACAATTAGCAATTTGAAATGTCATTGACAGAGGGAGAATAGTTTTTGATCCAATATTAAGATTTCGGATGCTTACTTCTAAAACATATCGAGTTTGATACAGAACAAAGAAGCACTGAATTAAATAACCTAGATGCATTTTTCCTTTCTTTTAGCTAACCAGAAGGTGAAATAACAGGTTAGGATGTTTTATTTTTTTCCTATTCAAAGCCAACATACAAATCACACATGCAGGAAGAGCACATGAACATATAACCGGATAGAAGAGCTAGGTGTTTTAACTAAGACTATAGCCTAAGGTGATTTGCATTATTAGAATGGAAATAATTATGAGTAGCTGGTAATCAAAAGGTATGAAATTAAAGACAACTTGCGCAAACCCATATCAATTGTTCCAGTGAAATAAAAAGACTAAACTCCTGATATTGTAAGGTATCCATATAATTTTAGGCAGATCAAAATAAGTATTATAGAAGGCATGCACAAGGCGAACCCATATCATCTTATCTAGTATGTTTGCAAATGAATGTCAAATGCAATGACCAGTCCACCTCCATATGTAAAATAGCAAAGGGGTAATACGTGTAAAGTTTCCATTGGCTGTATACTTCTTTGTATTACATGTAAATAAATTTGTAACTATACTTGCTATTTGATAAAAACATGAACGGACCTGCTATTAGTGTACTTGTACAGCCGTGTGTTGTACCATTCAGTAATAATTAGTAGCTGGATATGCAACAGACTAAGTAACGGTTCAGGCACAAAGTAGCAGTGCACTAACTAATAAACAAAGACTGTAGGCATGAAAACCCAAAACAACAGTGTACCTTAGCATAACTCTCAATTAGCATATAGAAAACAGAGCAAAGGAGCAGAGGACAGAAGGGACACATGGTGTAAAATAGTAAAGTGGATTGAAGGGGAGGAGAGGTGGTAACTTGGTGTTGCTGACTGCTGGTGGAAGCTGTCTTGATGGATGCATACCAAAATCTGTAGCCTATGGGATCCAGAAAACCTCTCCAAATATGAGACAACAAAAGAATAAAAGTATATGCAAGAGTCTGGTATTGTTGGCAAAGTGAGAGGCATAGGGATTTAAGAACCTGGTTAAAGGTTGGCTATTTCAAATGCCATGATTTAAGTTGTCCAAGGCTGGGCCTTAGCTTGAGGAAGCCCTTGGCTGTCGTTCGCTGACAACAATCTGCAAAGAAATCAAGGCAAGATAGCAATTACCCGGTACTCTATCTCCATGTTGAAGTAAATAGCCAACTTTGAAGAAACAATGCAAAGCCGAATACAATACAGCCTGAAGGCAGGGAGCTGCATATTACCTAAGAGAAGGGCATGTTCATTAACTTGTTACGAAAGATGTATACACCATGTATAGATATGTAGTAAAAACAACGTATCTAGAAAAGCCAAAATGGCTTATAATTAGGAATGGAGGGAGTACAATATTAGGATTAATGACCAAGTGAACAATAGGAGGATGGCTGGTTTCCTGAAACAGGGCCTCCAGGGCAGTTGTTGCTGGAAGTCCAGAAGCGCTTGTTGCTGGAAGTCCAGACAAAGGCTAGTTAGGCTTAAAGCAAAAGGAAAACTATAATTGAAACTTTAGAGAGAGAGGTGCATACTTCTCAACTTTTCCTAGGAAGAATATAGATGTATTGCAATTATGTGCAGGAGCAAATTGCAGAGTACAAATTTCTTGGATACTCAAAACTATCATTTTTATGGATGCAGTCGACGATCCTGATGAGACGCAAATGCAAGGTATCATGAGAGATAGATGAATGGCTCATTCGATTCAGGATCTGTAGATTGCTCTTAAATTAGCAAAAGTAAGACTGACAATCATGTTTGCATTGGGTTCCTTTCTGCAATAGTGCACATGAAGCAATGTCCTCTAGCTCTATTAATAAAAGATATAGCCTGATTCATTCGACTGGTGAGGGCAGGCATTGGATTGACGACAACGCACTTGAGGGCTGGGATGACATTGGTATGGACCTGACCTTGTTGCGACTTCATTTGCTGTTCCTGCTGCAGCTATGCCGTTAGAGACCTCATATGCGAAAGGAAACAACAAATTAGTAGCAAACCGGCACTAACAATCTAGAAGGTTTCGCTAGCAATGTCTACACAGGCACTGCCTTCATCAGACTGCCTGAATCCCCCATGGTGTCGACGTAGGGGAAAACGTCTGAAATACGGCGATGCAGTACGGAACAGGGAACAGGCCATCTTAATCAGCAAGCTGCTGAGAGGCAGGCCAAAATCGGCAAATCCGAGCTGGAATCGCTGGGTAGGCGAGAAGGAAGGACAGGAGCGAATGTTAGGGAGCGGTCGTCCACCAATGCATGGGCGCCTTGGGCGCTGGCGCGATCCGCGAGGTGGGCATCCCGGCCGCTGGCGCCGGCGTAAGGTCGACGGCACAGCCGCCCTGCCGTCCTCTGCCGCAGCCGGGGAGCGACCGGCCCGAGCACCGACGACGGGCGCCGATGCGCGTCCATCGTGCTGGACGCAGGGAGGGGCGGTGGTAGGGCCGGCCGGCACCAGCCGCTGCTGAAGAGGTGAGAACCCCACGGATCCTGCAGAGATGACGTTGCTGGCCGGATGCGGAGGAGAGGGAGGAGCGGCGTGCTAGCGCTAGCCTATGCAGCGGCCGGATTCGGAGTAAGCAGGAATGAACGAAGCAGAGGACGACGCGATGACGCAGGAAGCGGCAGATTAAAGAAAGACACCTCAAAAGCACGGCGGAGAACGGTGGCGACGGAGCCGAGGGCGGCCCCGCTGATCCCGACGGCACCCACGCGGACGCACGAGTCGAGCGGAGCACCCAGACAACGGCGGCGGCGCTTCCGAGAAAGGCGACGGAGGCGAGGGCGGCGTCCACTGATCCCGACGGCACCACCGAGGAGGCGGGTGAAGCAGCCGAGAGCAGCGCCCCACGACTGCAGGCGGCAGCCCAGGTGGTGCGATGACGGCTCCGACACTGGATACTAAGACTGGGCCAGAGCAGACCTGGGCCCATGAATCATGAGAGAGGGAAATCAGGCGTGCACACGCACGAGCTTGAGGCGCTGCGCGGGTGGTGGGCCTGAGGGGCGTGGGTGTTGGGATGACCACGAGGAAGAGAGCCCCGCAGCTACGAGCGGCGTGGCCACGCGGCGGGCGGGGGCTGGATAGCCGGACAGAGAACAGTAACCAAAGCCCTGAGAGAGCGCGGAATCTAGGAGCTTTATGGAGTTGTATATTACTCCTGAAAGAAGGCAACCCAACTTGGTGGCTTCGGCCTCCACCCACTGCTAGGCTCCATGCTTGATTCTGGCAAGTAGCTGAGGAGTTTGTGTAGCCACTCCTCAGAAGTATCTACCGTTTCGCTTTCTCCACAACTCCTAGGCTCTACCAGGGTGAAGAGGGAACCCCTGGTGAAGAGCTTTGTAAGGCGACATCATCGAGAATGTTCTATCGGTCGTCCAACACAACACAAGCGTGTCTCTGGCATCGGTAAACTGCTCTCCTTGAACTGCATCCCAGACTTAGAGGTACTCCGCAACGGCGGCGGCTGAGAGCCCAGCGGTGATCTACTGGATCTAGTTGCCGTTCAGCGAAGCATCAACCACGGGCTTGCTTTGCTTGTACAGTTTTGTTTCTTTTTTATCGTCTAATAAAATTTACGACAAAGCTTTTGCCGTCCTTTCGAAAAAAAAACAAACTGTCTCCCGCAAAGCTTTTCCTGTCCTTTCGAAAAAAAAACAAACCATCGGGGAATGAGTTCAACGAGGATTGAGTTCCCATGCACCCATCTGCTGGTCCAGAATGGCGTGTCCCATCCATTTTTGATAACCGTGAAAGTTGAAGCTCGGAAGAAAGTCCGGGACCACCATCAACGTCTTCATCGGTAGCTCCAACCACGCCTTCTCCAAGTCCGTCTGCTGTAGCCATAGCCACTTGATTTGGAGGGTGATATGGTGAGCCTGACATATCGGTAACACTGAGGCGACCCAGGTCTTCTGGTCCGCAGACTATCACTACTATAGAAAATCTTTTGCACAATGTTTTCATTTGGGGCTCCGAGGCGGTTGAGCCGGCTGCCTGCCTCAGTTATTCATGACAGGGCAGTCGGCCAATGTAAAAGAACCGCCTCGGTTATCTATTAACCGAGGTGGTTGCCCTAATGAAAATGCCTCGGTTAATAGGCATATTAACTGAGGCGGTTCCTCTACATTGCCCGCCTTGAAAAATCTACAGCAGACCCAACAAAGCCTATATCCAACTGCACCTATCGGGCTTATATATACAGGTGCTAGAGTTTCTCCCTCCCTTCCTCCCTCAGCCGTCTGCCCGTCTCTCCCTTCCCCATTTCTCCCCAGCCCCGACGCGCCTACCCCTAACCCGACGCGGCGACACCACGTCCCTCCCCCATCCTGCCGCCCCATCCCACCACTCTCTCCCTCTCCCTCACCCTCTCCACAGCCGGTGGTGGCTCCTCCCTCTCCCCGGTGACAGCGGTGGCCTCTCTCTGCCTCTCAGCAGCGACGGCGGCGCCTCTCCGTCTCCGCAGTGACGACAACGCCTCTCCCTCTCCTCGGCTCTGGTGGCAGGCAGAGCAGTAGCAGCGGGCTGGCCCAGATTTGGAGCAGTGGCGGCGGTGGCCTCTCCCCATCAACAGTGGTGCCTCTTCCATCTCCCAGAATCTGGCGGCGGGCGGAGCAACAACAACAGCGGGCTGGCCCAGATCTAGAGCAGCAGCGGGCGAAGCAGTAGCAGCGGTGGCGGCAGCCTCTCTCCCTCTCCCCTGTGACAGCGGCGGTGCTCCTCCCTCCCCTTGGCATGGCGGCACCCCTCCCTCCCCTTGGCGCAATGAGGACGCCAGATCCGGGTGGTGGCTGGGGCGCGGTGGCAGATCCGATGGTGGAGCGTCCGGATCTAGCGACGACGGCTTCAGGGGACTAGATCCGGTGGCGGGCACTCCCCCAGCGGTGGATCTGCGCCCTCCCGACGGCGGGCCCTCTCCCCCGAGCTCTCCACCGGCAGTCCGACGAGCAGCTACGATGGCGCCCCTTGGATGGGCTCGGCTAGCCCGTGGATGGGCTCGCTTGGCTTGTCCTCGGGTTTTCATTTTATTTTGTTTTTTTATTTGATTAACCGAGGCGGGTGGCCAACCGCCTCCGTTAAGGCCACGATTAACCGTGACCTTTTCACCGAGGCGGTTGGCTTGCCCGCCTTGGTTAAGCGATTTCACCCACCTCCGTTAAATTTCTAGTATTAGTGTATTACTCATGCGACCATGCATTTACCCTTGATGGCCCCTTCGTTTCTGGTACAAAGGAACCCTCGGCAAATGGCGTCCTTGCGGGCGCATGGTGGTAATCCATGGTTTGGTAATACCGGATAGGATCAACTTGATCCAAACAAGCTTGCCTGCTGGCCATGACCGGCCCATGGCAGGCCAACAGTTTCTTTGCTACGCCGTCGATCTATGTGTTCAATGGCCCAACTAAAGTTTTTCCTTTAAGAATCGTTGAGACACTTTGACTTAGTTTAATAAGGGACTTGCTAAAATTGAATTTTAGATTTTTTTCAAGCGACGGTTATTGCATATTTTTTATACCAAAATTGTAGTTTTAGTTAGTTACAATTTATGTAGATATAATCTACAATTTTGGTTCTGAGAATAAAAAACTCGTTAGACAAAACCCTAAACCTGACAAAATCTGGTTTGAGTTGTGTCGGGTACCATAAAACGGGGTACCCCGAACGTTTACCGAAAGAATCACTTAAGCCCTATCAAAGACAAAGCCAAAAGGTAAACCATCGGTTGACCTCCGGCATTGTCCGAGCCCACCGGCTCTCCGCCTCGCATGCGGCCTCGCACGGGAGGCCTCGATGGCCTGCCAAGTCTCCGCCTCGCGTGAGGCCTCGCACGGCAGGCCTCGACGAGGAACCAATTCTCCGTCTCGCCCAAGGCCCCGCACGTAAAGCCTCGAATGAGACAGCGATTCTCCGTATCGTTCAAGGCCGGCTCGGCAATAACCCGTCGCTTCTGCCTCGACCGGGCTCCCTGACAGAGCGTCACGCCCCATTAATGCGTCAACCACTCCCGCAATCTCAGCCGGACGATGGCTCGACACCGCAGAGTGGCCGACGGGACAAGAAGTCGCATCAACGCCATACCGACCAGGACAGGGCACGACTGGGATTACCGGCCACTGTGTTCTGGTGCTGTGCCCATGATCAGCGCCTGCACTACACTGTGCCACGTAACCCCCGCCCTAGAGACAACGCGGCATGGGGAGTCTAGTCCGGGTCACCATAGCCTCAGAATCAGCGTACGAGACCAACTGTTCCCTCCAAGCCTCGGCAATCTACATCAGGGTCTCGGCAACCTCAGGATTCATGTCTGCCAAGACCCCCACGATGGCTCGGCCTCGGCGCCAACTAAGCCTTAGCTTCTCGCGCAGTCAACACACAGTGACCAGCACGCCGACCGCCACGCCCGCTTTGAGATAACACTGGAGCTCCCACGACGCATAGGATCAGATGTGACCGGCGCGTCGCCCCAGTACTTCAAGGACGAGACCACTCCGTCGCCCACGCCGCCACAGTAACCGGCTACAGGCTCGGACACGCTGCCTCCGTCCATACGACGCCGTGTAGCTAGCGAATGTATCACCCTTGTCCCCCCTTCAACTATAAAAGGGAGGGACTTGGGCCGTTTCTAGGATCGGACACTTACGATTAGGCCTAGGCCCCCGCAACGAACTTACGCATAAACGCGCAGACGAACGCTCGAGCTTCCCCGCTGCCTGAGATCAACATCTCAAGCAATCCACGCTGCTCCACATAGAGACCTGGGACTAGCTCCCTCTCTCGCCCTGCTTGTAACCCCCTACTACGAGCACTTCGGTGCAAGGAATACAAGATCGATCTCTCAAACTGGACATAGGGTGCTCATTACCTGAACCAGTATAAACCTTGTGTCTCTTTGCATCACCATCCGGGATTGGGAACACGCAATACAAATTTACTAGTTGGTTGAGGGCCCGCCAGTCTGAAACACCGACAGTTGGCGTGCCAGGTAGGGGCCTCTGCGTGTCAGCTTCGTCGTCCCAACAAGTTCTGGATGGCAAACCCCATACGACCGCTACATCTCAGCACGGTGATCTGGTTCTTGAGCCTAGAGTTCATGTCTCTAGGATGTGAGTACGATATGGTACTTCTCACACCCCGAGCCCCGCCGACCGATGACGACGTCACGCACCCACAGCCCAGGTGCAGTCGGCGCCCGGGCGGCCGCTCTCGTCGCACTCGCCAGGCACGACGTGAGCGGGGCCATGCCGACACCACGCGAACCCAGGGCGACATGCCGCGCTCCACTGGTATCCCATGCCCGGCTGTTGGCACAAGGTCCCTGGTTGGGGACCTGTCTAGCCTGAGCTTGGACAAAGGAAAGAGGCCGGTGGCGTGCGGCAATGCCCCGTCATCAAGCTTTGCCCCGCCACCTCCTGAGGAGCCAGCTCTGGCGAAGCAGAACCCGGCGATGGCACCATCTCCATACCCCTTCGGATTGAGAAATGCCGCCGCCTCCTATGCTCACGCCTACGCTTCTGCTCACGCAGAGCCCTCGGGACACCACCAACGTTTCACCCTTGACCTCGACGCCACAGCTTCGACTCACACCCACACTGACTCCTCGAAGGAGGACGAGGCATGGGCCGGAGCGGATTTCTCCGAAATCCACAACCCTAAAGCCATGCGCCGCTTCTTGGCCACGAGCGACTACTACTTCGGCTACTCTGACTCCGACGACGAAGGCACTTACGATCCCGCTCGTGAATGCTTCCACGTCGAACTCAGGATGCCAAGCATGGGCGATGATGACGAGGGGGTAGGCAACCGTACCTCGCTTTGCCAGGGAATGGGCGATGCCATGCCCGCAGGCATTGTCCCACCAGCAGTGTGGAATGAGAACCTTGCCCTCGGACAACTTCGATGCCCGGACCTGGAGCAGCTCCGTGAGCTTCAGGCCAAGGTCGAGCAAGATTGACTCCTTCTGCAACAGCTTCGAGACACTCTCAAGCAGGAGTAGCAGGGTCGCGGTGACGGTGGAGGAGCCCGGTGGCGGGCCCGCGACGTCCACCATCGCATCAACGACGACGAAGGGGGCGATCATCCCCCAATCTTCAATCGCGCTAGCTAGAATGTCACGGCTGCGGCGATGCTAGTGCGCGCGATGCCCGAGCCCTCTAACATGGAGGGGTGACGGGTCTGCGCCGAGCTCTAGGATCTCCTCGAGACCGCCGTGGTGCAGCAGGCCAAGAGTTCTGCCTCCCGACGGTGCAAAGCCGCCTCGGACCTCCCCTCGGCACCACGTCGGCAGGATAGGGAGGCCTCGGTTCGTCCCGAGCCTGCTCAGGCGCCGACAATCAACAGGGTCCCATTGCTACACGACCGCCTCGACAACCGACGCGAGGCACGGGACGACGACGCCACGACAATGAGGGGCCCGCCCACGGCTACCATCCACACTAAGGCGGATGCTATGACAGTGGGGAGGACCGTAGCCCCTCTCCTAAACCGCCTGGCCCCCGAGTTTTTAGCAGGGCCATCCACGGGGCTCAGTTTCTAGCCCGGTTTCGCCAACCGGCCAACCTCACGAAATACAGCGGCGAAACCAACCCCGAGCTTTGGCTAGCCGATTACCGCCTGGCTTGTCAGCTAGGCAGCGTGGACGATGACCTACTCATCATCCGCAACCTCCCCTTGCTCTTGTCAGACTCGGCACGAGCCTGGCTCGAACACCTTCCTCCCTCATAGATCCACGATTGGCGTGACTTGGTTAGGATCTTCATCGGGAACTTCTAGGGCACATACGTGCACCCTAGAAACTCCTGGGACCTTAAGAGCTATCGCTAGAAACTAGACGAGTCTCTGTGAGACTTCATCCGGTGCTTTTCCAAATAGTACACCGAGTTGCCCAGCGTCGGTGACTCGGAAATCGTCCAGGCTTTCCTCTCCGGCACCACCTGCCGAGACTTGGTCCGAGAGTTAGGCCGGAACGTACCGCACTCGGCTGCCGCGCTCCTCAACATCGCCACCAACTTTGCCTCGGGTGAAGAGGTAGTTGGGGCCATCTTCCCCGACAACGACGCCAAGGGGAAGCGGAGGAATGAGGCCACCGAGGCCTCGGCTCCCCACCTCCCTAGAAAAAAAGAAAAAGGGTCGCCAGGGGAAGCAGGAGATCCTCGAGGCCGATCTAGTCATGGCCGCAGAGCGCAAGAATCCCCAAGGCCCCGGGCTTTTTGACGACATGCTGAAGAAGCCCTGCCCTTATCACCAGGGCCCGGTGAGGCACACCCTCGAGGATTGCACCATGCTCCAGCGTTATTACGCCAAGCTCGGGCTCCCCGACGACGATGCCAAGAAGAGGGGCGCCGGCAGCCGAGACGACGATAAGGACAAAGGGTTCCCCGAGGTGCATAACGCCTTCATGATCTTTGGTGGACCCTTGGCGTGCCTTACGGCATGCCAGCGAAAGAGGGAACGCCGAGAGGTCTTCTCGGTTAAGGTGGCCACTCCCCGATACCTCGACTGTTCTTGGGAGGCGATCACCTTTGATCAGGATGACCACCCCGACCATGTCCCAAATCCTGGGCAGTACCCACTCGTTGTTGACCCGATCATCGGCAACACCAGACTCACCAAGGTGTTGATGGACAGAGGCAGCGGCCTCAACATCCTCTACGCCAACACCCTGGAGCTCCTGGAGATCGATCGGTCGTGGCTCCAGGGTGACGCCACGCCTTTCCACGGCATCGTGCTGGGGAAACGCACGTGACCCCTCGGGCACATCGACCTTCCCGTTTGCTTCGGCACCCCGTCCAACTACCGCAAGGAGGTTCTTACCTTCAAGGTGGTTGGGTTCAAGGGAACCTACCATGCTGTCCTAGGGCGGCCGTGCTACGCCAAGTTCATTGCGGTCCCCAACTACTCCTACCTCAAGCTCAAGATGCCGGGTCCCACGGTGTCATCATGATTGAATCCACGTACGAGCATGCATACGACTGCGACATCGAGTGCATCGAGTACACCGAGGCTCTCATGGAGGCTGAGGCCTTCATCGTCGACCTCAACCGACTCGGTAGCCAGCTGCCCGAGCCCAAGCGTCGAGCCGGGACTTTCGAGCCCGCGGAGGCTGTCAAACTCGTCCTAGTCGACCCTGCCTGCCCCGACGACCGAGCGCTGAGGATCAGTGCCACTCTCGACATCAAATAGGAAGCCGTGCTCATCGACTTTCTCCACGCGAATGCCGATATGTTCGCATGGAGTCCCTCGGACATGCTGGGCATACCGAGGGAGGTCGCTGAGCATGCCTTGGACATCTAGGCCGGCTCTAGACCGGTGAAGCAGCGCCTACGCCGATTCGACGAGGAAAAATGCAGGACCATCGGGGAGGAGGTGTAGAAGCTCTTGGTGGCCGGATTCATCAAGGAAGTATCCCATCCAGAGTGGTTGGCTAACCCTGTGTTAGTCAAGAAGAAAAATGGGAAGTGGAGGATGTGTGTAGACTACACCAGTTTGAATAAAGCCTGTCCAAAAGTCCCCTTCCCATTACCTCGAATCGATCAAATCATTGACTCCACTGCGGGATGCGAGACCCTGTCGTTCCTTGATGCGTATTACGGTTACCATCAAATCAAGATGAAAGAGTCCGACCAGCCCATGACTTCTTTTATCACACCTTTCAGCATGTACTGCTATGTGACTATGCCTTTTGGCCTCAGAAACATAGGGGCCACATACCAGCGGTGCATGACCCAGGTCTTTGGCGAGCACATCGGGTGAACCATCGAGGCCTATGTGGACGACATCATTGTCAAGTCTAGAAAGGCTGGGGATCTCGTCGATGACCTAGAGATAGCCTTCAAATGCCTTAGAAAGAAGGGCATCAAGCTCAACCCCGAGAAGTGTGTGTTCAGGGTCCCCCAAGGCATGCTCTTGGGATTCATAGTCTCGAAACGCGGCATTGAGGCCAACCCAAAGAAGGTCTCGGCCGTAACTAGCATGGGACCAATCCGAGACCTCAAGGGAGTGTAGAGGGTCATGGGATGCCTTGCGGCCCTGAGCCGCTTCATCTCGCGCCTTGGCGAAAAAGGCTTGCCTCTGTACCGCCTCTTGAGAAAATCCGAACGCTTTTCTTGGACCCCGAGACCGAAGAAGCCCTCGCCAAGCTCAAGGCACTACTCACCAATCCTCCCATCCTGGTACCGCCAGCCAGGGACGAGGCCCTCTTACTCTACGTCGCTGCAACGACCCAAGTGGTCAGCGCGGCCGTGGTAGTGGAGGGGCAGGAAGAGGGGCACGCTCTACCCATCCAACGACCTGTTTACTTCATCAGCGAAGTGCTCTCCGAGACCAAAACACACTACCCCCACATCCAGAAGCTAGTCTACACCGTAGTCCTAGCCCGGCGCAAGCTGCGTCACTACTTTGAGTATCACCCAGTAACTGTGGTGTTGTCTTTCCCCTTGGGAGAGATAATCCATAACCGGGAGGCCTCGGGTAAGATAGCCAAGTGGGCCATCAAGCTTATGGGGAAGCCTTGACTTTTGCGCCTCGGAAAGTGATTAAGTCCTAGGTCTTGGTTGATTTTTTGGCTGAGTGGACCGACACCCAACTGCCACCTACTCAAATTCAGACAGAAAGCTGGACCATGTACATCGATGGTTCCCTAATGAAGATCGGAGCAAGCGCGGGTCTGCTCTTCATCTCGCCCCTCGGGGTACACATGCACTACATGGTTCGGCTCCACTTCGCCGCCTCCAACAACGCAGCCGAGTATGAAGCCCTTATCAACGGCTTGCAAATCGCCATCGAACTTGGAGTACGGTGTCTCGACATCCGGGACGACTCGTAGCTCATCGTCGATCAAGTCATGAAGGAGTCAAACTGCCTCGACCCCAAAATGGAGGCGTACTGCAAGTTGGTATGTCGCCTAGAAGACAAGTTCGATGGCCTCGAACTCAACCACATCGCGTGGAAATACAACGAGGCCGCGGATGAACTGGCAAAGATGGCATTGTCACGGGCTCCGGTTGGCATCGTCACGGGCTCCGGTCCCCCCAAACATCTTTGCCAGAGACCTCCACAAGCCTTCCATCGACTATGCCTCGACAGCGGAAGAGGGCCCGTTGGCCGAACCCACCGCAGTGCTCGACGCCCCCTCTATCGCCGAGACTCCTTCGGCCGAGCCCGAGGTCATGGAAGTCGACACAGAGCCTCCCCAGACCGACCAGGACATGAACTGGCGAGTCCCATTCCTTGATTGGCTCACTCGGGGAGAGCTTCCTACTGATAGGACCAAAGCTCGGCGGCTTGTGCGACAAGCCAAAACTTACGTCCTCTGCAACGGCGAGTTATACCGGCAAAGTCCATCTGGCGTCCTCCAACGATGCATCACCACCGAGGCAGGCCAGGCCCTACTTTGGGACTTGCACGTGGGGGCTTGCGGGCACCATGCGGCGCCTCAGACGCTCATCGGAAACGCCTTCCGCCAAGGGTTCTACTGGCCGACGGTGGTTGCTGATGCCACCAAGTTAGTATGCTCCTGCGAAGGATGCCAGTACTACGCGTGGTAGACGCACCTCCCAGCCCAGGCCCTCCAAACCATCCCCATTACATGGCCGTTTGCCATGTGGGGGCTCGACATGGTCGAGGCTCTACAGAAGGCCCTCGGGGGCTACACCCATCTGCTGGTAGCAATCGATAAGTTCTCCAAATGGATTGAGGCTTGCCCGATCAATCAAATTAAATCTGAGCAAGCGGTGCTGTTCTTCACGGACATCATCCACAGGTTCGGGGTTCCAAACACCATCATCACCGACAATGGGACACAGTTCACTAGCCAAAAATTCTTGACATTCTACGACGACCACCACATCCGTGTGGCCTGGTCGGCCGTAGGACACCCAAGGACAAACGACCAAGTAGAACGTGCCAACGGCATGATCCTACAAGGCCTCAAGCCAAGAATTTACAACCGATTGAAGAAGTTTGGCAAGAAATGGCTCGCTGAACTCCCGTCGGTCATCTGGAGCCTGAGGAACACTCCAAGCCGAGCCACAGGGTTCACACCTTTCTTCCTAGTCTATGGAGCCGAGGCTGTCCTCCCCACTGACTTGGAATATGGTTCCCCAAGGCTACAGGCCTACAACGAGCAAAGCAACCGCACCACCCGCGAAGACGCCCTCGACCAACTGGAGGAAGCCCTAGATGTGGCGCTACTACATTCGGCCAAGTACTAGCAAGCCCTATGGCGCTATCAGGCCCGGTGCATTCAAAGCCGAGACCTGAAGGTAGGCGACCTAGTGTTGAGGCTAAGGCAGAGCAACAAGGGCCGCCACAAGCTGACCCCGCCGTGGGAAGGACCATACATCGTCGCCCAAGTGCTGTAGCCCGGGACCTACAAGCTATCCAATGAGGAGGGCGAAATTCTCAACAACGCTTGGAACATAGAACAGCTACGTCGCTTTTACCCTTAAATTTCCAAGTATTGTATAGATTGTTTCTCGAAATACAATTAAGAAGCGTTCTTTAGTTGTTCTAATTCTTCGAGAAACCCCGTGAGCCCATCAAAGGCCTCGGCATTACGATAACGTCACAAGGGAGACACGGCTCTGCTTCTGCAGAACCGAGCCTCCCTCGGGGGCTAGATGGGGGATTCCCCCCTAAGTCCCACGCACCATTTTTAGTTGTTTTTCGAAAAAATTCCTACACCAAAACTCTCTAGCATGCTTCGACGAATCGGTTGTGAAAAACCCAAGGACCGAAAGTCTGTCTCAGGGCCAGAAGGCCGGTAGAGTTGCAAGACGGCCTACGCCTCTGGGCTACGGCACTCCCTCACCACCTTTCGCCCAAGGGGTGGCTTAGGTTCCAAGGGGGCTTTTTTTGTAAAAGACATCTGATCAGAGACAACAGAGGGCAGAGGCTCAGAAATACAAGAAAAATGATTAAGAAGCACGAGTACTTTAAAAAAGGCCTCGACGGCCACAAGCGTTATGAAACAAAGTTAATCCCCATTCTATTTGCATGGCCTCTTGGGCCCAGGTCAAGGTTTAGGGCCTCCAGCATCGGTGGATGGCGGGGGAGGGACCACCTCCTCTTCGAATAGCTTGGCCAGCACTGTACCGGGGCCCTTCGCCGCCTCTATTAGCTTTGCGATCACCTCGTCGGCCTCCTCATCATCATTGGGCAGGACGTAGCCATCGCTGATGGCCTAGAGGTCAACGCCGATGTAGTGCGAGGCGATGACGGCCAGTGCGTGCTTGACACCTGTGTGCAGTGCTCCTCGGAGCCGCTCACGCACTTGGCCGCTCAACGCAATCAGACGGCTCACAAGGGAGCTGCCTGACTGAACCCCTTGACCTCTAGGGCCTTGTAGGTGGTACGGGCGGCACCTTTCAGCACGTCGTGCTCCCCGATCTCGGTCTCGAGCACCGCCTGCACCGTGATGGAAGCCTCGACTGCCCGGGTGACCTCCGCCTCCAACTCTGCACCAAAGGAAATGGAGTGGGGTTGAGCACAAAGGAAAACAAGCCAAATAGGGACAGAAGCCTACGGGACTCACCCTTGGCCTTTTGCTCCTAGCGTCGGGCCTCAACCTGAGAGGCCTCGGCTTTCTCTCCCGAGCATTGGGCCTCGACCTGGGAAGCCTCGGCCTTCTCCTTTAGGTGCTGGGCCTCGACCCAAGAAGCCTCGGCCACCCTGGAAGCCTCTCTCCCTAGCTCTACATCACACCAGGGTGTTAGGGGGCGAACACAAGAAAAGCGAATAAAACAAGGGGAATAGGACTCACCCTCGGCCTTTCCCCTCTAGACCACAGCCTCGGTCCGGGAGGCCTCAGCCACCGTAAGGGCCTCATCCAAGGTGCCTTTTGTCAGCTAGTGCACACTCTGCTTCGCCCCTAGCTGCCCAGCAAGGACCTTGCCCGAGGTCGTTGCTTCTTCAGCCTAGGACCTGAAGGCATCTCGATCACCGGCGACGTGGGTCAGCTCCTCCTCCAACTCCTTGACCCACGCCACCAAAGGGGCGACCTACTCCTAGGCCGTGGCTGCCTCAACCTTTGCATTGGCACAACGAAGACGGAGGTCCTCCACCTCCATGCTCCACACTGCCAGAAGCTCGTTGGCGCCGGCAAGCAGGCCCTTCTGCCGCTGGAGTTGGTCCTAGACGTCCCTCTCCCGCCGGAGAAAGACCGACTTCCCAAGGGACCGGGTCTCGAGCTCCTAGGGAAGCAGAACAGGGGTCATTCACTACAAGAAAACTCAGAAAAAGACAACACCACATGAGAAAAGAAAGCACGAACCTGGGCGACTCCGGGCAGATCGTCGGCCACCACGGACAGCGCCATCCGTAGTGACTGCTCCGCCAGCTGGCGGTATTGCTCGAAGGTGTCCCAGCACCTGCCCTCGACCGTGTCCTCGAGGGTGAACAGAGGCTCCCCCTTAGGGTCATCCTGACTCTGCCACAGGACACGCGGGTGATCCCACCCGTGGGGCTCGGGTCGTACCCATATGAGGGCCAAGCTTCCCTCGCCCGGGGTCGGAACCGGCTATTCCACGGCGCTGGCCACCTCGGCGTCGACCACCTCCTGCGCCCAGGAAGTATCGTCGGAGGAGATCGGATGGACCTCCACCTCCCGGGCGCTCTCCCACAACGACGGCGGGCCTTGAACCAAGGGTGCCACCGAGGCCTCCGCTGCCTTCATCTCCACTTCCTAGGCCGACGGCCTCGCCACGATCACGTCGGCCTCGGTGGTCCCAGGGGCTCCGACCTCCGCCATCGTGGCCTCGGTGGTCGCGGGGGCTCCGACGCCCGCCACTTCGGCCTCGGCGGTCCTAGGTGCCCTGGCCTCTGTCGCCTCGGCCTCAAAGACCCTGGGGGCCTCGACCTCGATGGCCTCGGCAACTAAGGGCACCTCGGCCCCATCTGACTCACGATCCTCGCCCTCGCAGGGCAGAGGCGCTCCCT
Source organism: Miscanthus floridulus (assembly GCF_019320115.1). Taxonomy (NCBI): domain Eukaryota; kingdom Viridiplantae; phylum Streptophyta; class Magnoliopsida; order Poales; family Poaceae; genus Miscanthus; species Miscanthus floridulus. The sequence continues at coordinate 4,234,435 of NC_089580.1, read as the reverse complement.
CCCCCATTTGTGTCAGGATCGCCTCGACAGCCCCTCCTTGGGTGGCCGGCTCTTTCAGGTCAGACCTCGCCGATGCCGCGCCACGTTGTATGGCGGCTTGTGCCTCCACCACCCAGTGGGTGGTGGAGCCAGGGTTCACCTTGAGCGCCTTAAGGGGCGCCAAGGTAGGCACCTCCGCAGGTCGCTTCCGGCTAAGGACAAAACACTTACAGGGTCAGCACGAGACCGAAGAACAAACAGAAAACGCTGCGACTCTACCAAAAATACGCTTACCTCGAGTGGGGCTGCAACCGCTTCGGCATGGCGACCCTCGTCTACAAAGGCGGTGGCGGCGGCAGAGGCATGACCTCTGTATTTGCCGGTGCCGGCCGGTCCTCGATGGACCTCGATGCCCCCTCGGCCCTCTACGGGGGCAGTTGCATTGCCCCCACCGCCACCTGCTCCACCGCTGCCATCAAGCCCACTAGGCTGACAACACGCTTTCCCAATGCCCGTGCCTCGGTCATGTTGGCCTCGGCCCCGGGGAGGGCGATTGCCGACCCCGGGGCAGCTCCTCCTCCTTCCCCTGGGAGCGTCGAGCTACTTGCCGACGCCCTGGGCACCGTCTCCTCGATGTTAGGGAGATGGTCCAGGGGATCCCGCCCCATCTTGCCCTCATCATTTCCATCCGAGGCGTCTGTCGATAGCGACGGCGATGGGGACGCCTCCAACGGGAGACCGTCCTTCCTTTGCTGCCGGCGGCACTTCTCCAGTTCCTCGCGCGCAAGGGTCTTCTTCGTGTGCTTCGCCACCTTGGCATCCTTCCGCCTTTTCTGCGCCTCGGCGTACGCCCGGTTGGCCGCCCGCCGCCTTGCGTCCTCGGGAACGAGTGGCGTGGAGGCTCGCACATCCCTCATCCCCTGCAGGAACGACAAACACGGATAAGGGAACAAGAAACAATGAGAAACAGGGAGGCCTCGGGGGCTGCAGCGGCACGTGACTTACTAGCGAGAGGAACCCCCATGACGGGTGCATCGCGAAGGGGGTCAGGCCACTACCCGTCAGCTTTGCCTCCACCATCTCCCTCACCCGACAAAGAATTTCCTCATCGGAAAGGGCAGAGGCAGACATCCGGATGCCCTCGATCGGCTCATCCAGCCTCATCTCGAATAGGTGCCACCGTCGAGCCATCAGCGGTAGCACCCTCCAGCGGTGGAAGGCGGCCATGACCATAGCCACAGTAAGGCCACGGTCTCACAGCCTCTCCAGCCCCTCCAGGAGTGGTTGTAGCTTGGGATGATCCTCCCTCGGGACGCCATACTTCCACCTCTCCGGGTAGCTCCCCACGATCCGCCCGGTGTAGGGGGGGAAGTCCACTGTCGTCATTGCGAAGATAGAACTATCTCATGTACCATCGGCGATTGGTTGATGCAAGCTAGGCCAGTATGTAGAGGTGCTAATGGTCCTGGTGCACTTGGAGAGTGTAGCCGCCGGCCCTCACCGCCTTCCTCGTGCTCGACGTACCCGTTGGCTTGGTGGTGTGCCCCGCCCGGAAGAGGTGGAGCCACAACTCCCAATGGGGAGCAGTCCCCAGATACCCCTCGTAGACAGCGACGAAGATGGCCGCCTACGCAATGGGATTGGGGTTGAAGTTGTGGAGCTCCACGCCATAGTAGTGCGGGAGCACCCGCATGAACCGGTCCGTCGGAAGGCTGAGGCCGCGCTCGTGAAAAGAAACGAAGCTCACGACGTAACTGTCGCAAGGCCTCGGCTCTGGCTTGCTCGACGGAGCGATCCACTCCGGCCTGTTGGGGTCAGTAATTGGACGAAGAAGTCCACCGTCGACGAGCGACTGAAGAATCTCCACGGTGACGTCGGATGGACCCCAAGGGTCCGCCTCGATGACAACAATGTCGCCAGCCATGAGTGCGATGGAGAGTTCGACTATGGCGGTGAGTCTCTCTCTCCCTCTCTCTCTCTCCACCTTGCCTCTCTCCCTTCTTCCTCCCGAGGCTCTCTACTCTAGCGATGGCTCAAATGTGGCAGAGCTAATGCATGCAAGGTAAGGAGGGGAGGGCCGAGGCTCATTGTGTATTTATGCAGGATGAAGGTGAAATAGACGGGCGATGAAATTGGGTACTCTTGGAGTGCGTCTCTGGACTGCTAGCCGACCCCCAGCGAACGGGGCATGGGCCTCCACTCGGAATTACCCGATAACAGCTCACTGGGAGTGCCACAGCTCGTGCCCATGCAGGGTAGCCTGGCATATTCCACCTCTCCTTCCGAGCGAAAAGGAAGCGCGAGGGTCGTACAAAAAGCCAGGGGAACCCCTGACGGCCCTCTTGCTCCATGCAGAGGCTAAGGGGCTCTTCCTGCAACCTTGCCGAGACCCAGTGACCCAAGCTTGCACTCAAGGGGGCTCGGCAAAACAACCCCTCCTTCCGAGTGAAAAGGACATGCGAGGGTCGTTCAAAAAGCCAGGGGAACTCCTGACGGCCCTCTCGCTCCGTGCAGAGGCTAGGGAGCTCTTCCTGCAGATATGCTGAGACCCCGCGACCTAGGCTCGCACCCAAGGGGGGCTCGGCAAGCAAACCCTCATGCACGAGGGGTGTACAAAATGCCAGGGGAACTCCTGATTGCCCTCTTGCTCCGTGCGGAGGCTCAGGGGCTCTCCCTACAATTTTGCCGAGACCCAGCGACCTAGGCTCGCACACGAGTGGGCTCGGCAAACAACCCCTCCGTCTAAATGAAAAGGATGTGCGATGGTCGAACAAAAAAGTCAGGGGGACCCTTGATTGCCCTCTCGCTCTGTGCGGAGGCTTGGGGGCTCCTCTTGCACCCAAGACAAAGACAAGCGACCTAAGCCCGCACTTGAAGACTCGAGAAAACGCGATAAAGGGCATCGGGCCCGTTACGGTCTAGGGGTTCGAAGGCTAGGCCCCTAAGGGTTTCGACACCGCCCTAGGGCAATAGAGTTAGGGACGACTATGGGCGAGCCTGTACGGGGCCAAGGCCCAAGCAAGCGAAATGCTTGGGACGCCCTAAGTCATGTCCAAGACCGGCAGGGATGTCTCCGAATGGGATCCCACCGTAGGGAGGCACCGAGGCACCGGGGCCTAGCGAATGGCCCCGGCACCCACTAGAGAAACCCTCTGGTACTCTTGGAGTGCACCTCTAGACCGCTAGCTGACCCCTAGCGAATGGGGCACGGGCCTCCACTCGGACTTACCCGATAATAGCTCACCGGAAGTGTCACCGCTCGCACCCACCGAGGGTAGCCTGGCATATTCCACCCCTCCTTCTGAGCGAAAAGGAAGTGCGAGGGTCGCACAAAAAGTCAGGAGGACTCTTGATCGCCCTCTCGCTCCGTGCAGAGGCTTGGGGGTTCTTCCTACGATCTTGCTGAGACCCCACAACCCGAACTCGCACTTGTGGGCTTGGCAAATACGATAACATCCCTCAGTCAACGTGAGAAAAAGACCCTAGAGGAATGAATCCACTCCCCCAGGGCCTCGAGGGCTACACCCGGTGGGTGCGCTCGCACCCACCGAGGCCTCGAAGTACGAAACACTAGTCCACTAAGAGCTGCCGCAAGTCAAGCCTCGTCAAAACCTCAAGAAGAGCGCTCATGCTCTCCCTGAGGTTTGGGGGCTACTGTCGGGTACCATAAAACAGGGTACCCCAAACGTTTACCGAAAGAATCACTTAAGCCCTATCAAAGGCAAAGCCAAAAGGTAAACCATCGGTTGACCTCCGGCATTGTCTGAGCCCACCGGCTCTCCGCCTCGCACGAGGCCTTGCATGGGAGGCCTCGACGGCCTACCAAGTCTTCGCCTCACGCGAGGCCTCGCACGGTAGGCCTCGATGAGGAACCAATTCTCCATCTCACCCAAGGCCCCGCGCGTAAAGCCTCGAACGAGACAGCGATTCTCCATATCATTCGAGGCCGGCTCGGCAATAACCCATCGCTTCTGCCTCGACCGGTCTCCCCGACAGAGCGTCACATCCCATTAATGCATCAACCACTCCCGCAATCTCAGCTGGACGATGGCTCAACACCGCAGAGTGGCCGATGGGACAAGAAGTCGCATCAACACCATACCGACTAGGACAGGGCGCGGCTGGGATTACCGACCACTGTGTTCTGGTGCTATGCCCACGATCAGTGCCTGCACTACACTGTGCCATGTAACCCCCACCCCAGAGACAATGCGGCATGGGGAGTCTAGTCCGGGTCACCATAGCCTCGGAATCAGCGTACAAGACCAATTGTTCCCTCCAAGCCTTGGCAATCTACATCAGGGTCTCGGCAACCTCGTGATTCATGCCTGCCGAGAGCCCCACGATGGCTCAGCCTCGGTGCCAACTAAGCCTCAGCTTCTCGCGTAGTCAACACATACTGACCAGCACGCCGACCGCCACGCCTGCTTCGAGATAACACTGGAGCTCCCACGACGCACAGGATCGGATGTGACCGGCGCATCGCCCTAGTACTTCAAGGACGAGACCACTCTGTCGCCCACGCCGCCACAGTAACAGGCTATAGGGCTCAAACATGCTGCCTCCGTCCGCACGATGTCGTGTAGCTAGCGAATGTGTCACCCTTGTCCCCCTTCAACTATAAAAGGGAGGGACCTAGGCCGTTTCTAGGATCAGACACTTATGATTAGGCCTAGGCCCCCACAATGAACTTACGCATAAACACGCAGACAAACGCTCGAGCTTCCCCGCTGCCTGAGATCAACATCTCAAGCAATCCACGCCGCTCCACGTAGAGACCTGGGACTAGCTCCCTTTCTCGCCCTGCTTGTAACCCCCTACTACGAGCACTTCGATGCAAGGAATACAAGATCAATCTCTCAAACTGGACGTAGGGTGCTCATTACCCGAACCAGTATAAACCTTGTGTCTCTTTGCATCACCATCCGGGATTGGGAACACGCAGTACAAATTTACTAGTTGGTTGAGGGCCCACTGGTCCGAAACACCGACAAGTTGGCATAAAGATAGTTAACAATTATTTCTATAGTTAGACAAGGACAAAATTTTGATATGCTATGATACAAAGACAAATAACAAATCACAAAATAACTAACAATTTACTTGTATTAGTTGGTTGAACAAGAGTTTAGCCTGAAACTATCTTAAAATTTAGGCACTTGAAATATAGGAGAAGTGGTTTAAGAAATATATAGCTGTTTAATTTTGAAAAAATATGTAGCTTTTTATGTTTATCTAACTTTTGTTGGTGTTTTATTTCTCAAACTTTTAGGTGGACAGTGTTTCTCAATTAGCTTTATGGACCTTCTCTAAATATTCTTTATTACGTACCTTACACCTCCGTGAATGAATCTTGAATTGCATAATCCACATAGTATGTTTTTATTCATAATTATTTATTTCAACGTGTCAAAGGAAAATTTAGAAGTTCCAAATCATACAAATCAAATATAGTTTTTGCATTGAAAGCTCCAAGGTTTAGTTTTTCACTATAATGCAACAAAAATGAAACATTGAAAGGTCCTAAATAGCTAGAGGCGATGAATAGCCTAATAAAAATTCTACAAAACACTAGAGCAAACTTAATTAGATAACAAGATGGCGAATTTACGGTTTTGCTCTAGCTCTATTTCACCACAAGCAAGCCACCTACCACATGCTAGTTGTTATGATCTCTAAGTTGATTTTCACATAATCAAAGCAAGCTAGTCAACAACTACAACAACTAGAGAGCTAACAAAAGAACTAGTTACAAATAAATACAACTAAGCTACTCAGCTATCTACACAAGCAACCAACTACAACACAAGACAAGAATGTAAGTATGAAATACAAGTGAGGTAGTGAGCAATACCGAACAAGGCAAGTGTCAATAGAGAATACCAAGAGATAATTGGGACACAAGATTTATCCCCGTGGTTTGGTTGCTTGCCGGCAACCTACGTTGACGTTGTGGCGATACACTCACTTAGTGGCTCATGTGCTAATAGGCATCACACACCTAGCCCACCACTTGGGCATCGTAAGAACCAACACAAGAGAGGATCAACAAGCCATGAGCAATCCACTAGAGTTACCTTTCGCGATCTCCCACGGGGAATAGGCATAAGAACCCCTCACAAATCATCGATCGGAGTCAGAGATAATCACCACCCTCCGCTCAATGATCATCGCTGCTCCAAGCCATCTAGGTGGTGACAACCATCAAAAGTAATAAGAAAACCCGTAGCAAATGCAATCCCAAGTGCCACTAGATTCAATCACTCAAAGCAAAAAGCACTTGGATGCTCTCCCAACTCACTAGAGGAACAAATCAAGAGAGATGAGTGGGAGTGTTTGGCTAGGCTCACAAGGTTGTTTCACTGTTGAAAATGCCCATGAGAATGAGCAAGAGACAGCCAACAAGCTTAAATAGATAGCTAAAGCCTCCACTACATGTTATGTGCTCCAGTCGATCATTGGACCACCTAGCACGGGCTGTCAGACCAATAGGGTCTGGTCCGACACCCTGCCGTGGCCACTGCTACACTACCACATGACTCATTCGAATCAGATTCGACCATTGCTCAATCAATGGCTCTCTGCCGTGCACTTCACGCCACCGTCAGACCAAAGAACCGCTCGGTCCGATGCCGTCCAGAGAGGTTCTAGAACCGCAAATTCGGTCGGACCCTAGTCCGACGCCGACCATCAGACTTGTTCACTTTGGTCTGATGCTCCTCGTTGCACCACATGTCCTCTGCCCTTCGCACTGCTTTTGTTGACCTAGCCATCGGATGATGAATAGTGATATTGTTCAGTCCGATGACCTAGTTTCACTCGGTCTGAGCCAGGTCTGCTGCTCTCTGTCTTGCTTGCGCCACCGTTGGACCCAAAGCCATCTGGTTCGACGCTCGATCCAGCGCCCCTATTTCAGCACCAATTGATGACCCTTGCTCTCATGTGACAACACCAAAGTGTCTCAAACACTTGTGCTCGTGTGTTAGGATTTTTTAAGGGTAAGTTAGCACTCACTAGGTCCTGATGCATATGCAATAAATCATTTCACCTAGTGGCACTAGATAACCGTATTAACCATGAATTTCCTTTCTTCATAGTATGGCTATCTATCCTAAACCAGGCCACGCACTCTATTGTGTCTTGACCGGCAAAACAAAATGCGCTAGCATATAACTTTGCCTTGAGCCCTTGCATTTTGTTTTTCTCTTTCCTCTTTTCCAAGTTGGAGCACTTGATCACCATCTTTTGGCCATCTCCATCACCATGAGTGCCATCTACCTCCTTCTTAGCTTGGACCAACCTATCTCATCTACACACTTAGAGCATAGGGTTAGTCCAATAGGTTTCATCCATTAACCAAAACCAAACTAGGGCTTTCAATCTCCCCCTTTTTATTAATTGATGACAACCTCCATAAAGATATTAATTAAATTCAATTTTGGATTAGAGTTGCTTGCCCAATGAATTTTACCATGTGTAAAGGATTTGGACAAGAACTATAAACCCGATGTGGTAGTGTTAGCTTTCCCCTACATATGTGCTAGTGTGCTTGGTTTAAAGCTTGCACCTATGCTTGAATTGGAATTGTGGGAGAGTAATAACTACCAGATGATGGTAAGGTGTAAAGAATTGACCTTTGAAGCATGATACCAATCAGAGTGCACATTTGAAGTTCATCCTTAGCTACATACAACAAATACTAGAAACCCCATGAGATCAACATTATAAGCAAGGCTTCTAGTACCACTTGAACAACACTATATATCTAGCTAGCAACCTATGCATGCTAGTATTCAAATCATCATTCAAGTTCTATAACTAGCATACACCACACAAGCATGTATATCAATTTAAAACTTGTGCAAATGCAAGCAAGCATATGTAAATGCACATTCAAATGCATCAAACAAGTTCAGGAGCTTGCTCCCCTTACTTGTGTGCTTCAATTTTATATGATGTTGATCCCCTTCTATTCTTCAATGTCCACCATCTTGATCACTTCTCCCCATCACACACTATCTTTGTGACTAACTTCTCCCCCTTTGTCATCTATTTCCACAAAAGGTATGCACCAATTTGATGTAGGTTTAAGTAGTCATCTTGAAATCAATCTAGGGAACATGCATAAGTGATCTAACTCGGTTTGAACCAATGACAAGATTCTTCACACATCTTTCAATGGTTGTCTTGCCAATGTTGAGTCAAATACTTGATTGCTCATTTTCTAGATCAAACACTAGGTTCACAAGCTCACAAACATGTCATATGCTACTACTAGATCATATTACACATAGAAACAATAGTGGTACCATATAAGCATTAAATTCATGATATTACGCATACCAACTCTTTTGCCTTCTAAAACTATACCCTCTCATTTGAGGGCATTATTCCTTATGTGTAGTGCTTATCTTTTGTTCAAGCAAAACTATCATTTTTGTAGGATGCATGATATGTTTACCCCCTCTAATATTTTCATGCAAATGCATTCATTTGCATCATCACATACATACATTACATAAATGCATTGCATTGCATTGCATGGCTCGGGCCACCTGGAAGAAGTCCCAAAAATACACGGGCACCAGGACTCTGTGCATCAAAATCCTGGAAGAAGTCCCGAACTTAAACAGGCACCAGGTCACGAAGCTAAGGATTTCACGCTACCTCGCATATCATATAAATGACTAACCATCTTTTGTAGCAAGTAGAAAGCCAGTGTCTTTCTGAGTGTCGAAAGATTTGTAAGCAAGTCAATATTCGAAGAAGCTATAATGCTCCCTAAAAAATGCACCCTATCAACTCAGGTGCATTTTCATGCGACTTCTTTTGCCTTCGACATGCGGCATCGGCGTCTACATCGGTATCACCTTTGCTAAGCTCTTCAGCATGAGGGGCTTTGCCACCATCTTTGGTGACTTCACCAAACATCGCCTCCGCTAAAACACCTTTTTTAGGAGGGTTTTTGCCAAACACCTTTGTAGGATAGCCTTCACCTTTGGCAAAACTGAAGCAACTTGCCTCCATGAACACATCAGCACAAGGGGCTTCATCGAAACCTTCAATGTCTACACAAACATCGCCTCCGCCAAACACCTTTTGTAGGAGGGCCTTCATGAGCACCTTCAGCGAACCATAACAATGTGCCTCCACTAACACTTCAGCAAGAGGGGCCTCGCCAACAACTTCAACAAGCCTCTATGACTCGCCTCTACCAACACTTCCCCAAGGGCAGCTTCGCCATCATCTTCATCCACTACAACGGCACAAGAGCCTTTGTCGACATCTCCAGCGTCAATGCCTACGATGATTTGGCACCATCACCAAGCTCGAAGGGCTATGTCAGCTCCTTTGATACCAAGGTCTACCACACCTTTGTTAGGGGCTCATTGGCAACTTGGGTCTAGATATCTACTTCCACTAGTACGACTGCATCGACTACACCAAGAGCGATGGAGGATTTAGTCACGAGCATCGGCCAAAAGGGGCTAGGGGTCACAGTGGAAGGACTAGCTACTCCAGGGCATGGAGTCTTTTACCTGATGCTCGTGAGCAAAGATTGGAGGCCTCATAGCAACCTACGACCACAACTACATAGACTATTCCAACCATGATAGCTACATCTATTTCTGAAGACAAGACGCATCATCAAGTGAAGCTCCTGGCATGAAGGTCCTAGAGATGAAGACATGCACATCGAGAAGATACCAAAGATGAAGGATTATGCATCAAGAACACCTCGGAGACAAAGACCTACAACCCGTGAAGATATCGGAGGACAAGGCCTATGAGACAAAGACTTGCACGCTGAGAAGAACCTAGAGAAAAAGACCAACGCATCAAGAAGGTCCTAGAGATGAAGACCTACATGCCGAGCAAAGCTAATTAACCACGTTATAGAAGCAACGGAAGGAGCCAAGGCCCAAAGATGAAAATGTTTGGAAGATCAAGGCACTTGGAGCTAGAAGCCTCAGGAATTAGAACATGCATAGGTTAAAGTCTTGCGCGTGCTCTTTTTTCCATGCCTTTTTCCCCATAGGGTTTTTGGGTGGAGTTTTTAGTAAGGCATGCACGTGTAGGTCGCGAAGGGTAGTCCTCGCAACCAAATTTTGAGTTGTATTGTCCCTCTTCTTGTATGAGCATCTACTAGGTCATGTAGTACCGGCCATAACCTAGTAGCTGAGGAGCTACTGTTGGGGGAGCCCATATTCATATGGGCCAACTTGCCCTAGAAGAGGCCCAATAGGGGCTAGTGTAGTGGCTTGTCAATTTCATCCTCACCGAGGGGTCGCTTGTAAATTGCCTTTGTCTATATATAATGCTAAGAGGATGAGGGCAAGAGGGGCTCTCTCTCTCACCCACTGTCGATGAAATATGGTCGGCAGTCTACCTAGGGGTATGCCCAAGGTAGTAGATTGTCAGCAGACAGATGTGCAAGCCACAAACAAGATGGTGACACAAGACAGACACGGGGTTTTATCCAGGTTCGGCCACCAAGAAGGCGTAATACCTACGTCCTACGTCTGATTGTATTGTTGTATGTCAATGAGAGATGTTTTTTAGAGGGGTCCCCTGCCCGCCTTATATAGTCCGGGGGGCAGGGTTACAGATCTGGAAACTAATCCTAATCAGTTACAATTGCCATAGGTGACTGGATAAGGATTCCTATTCTAACCGACCAAGATCTTGCTTGATCGCCCAATCTGTCTTGACTCCTTGCATGGGACTCCAAACAGGTTGGCCGGGCCATGCTTCGTCTTTTGGTGGACCGGACCCACTGATCCGGGCCGGCCCAATCTTAGCCATAAGGGTATAGGGGTTAATACCCCCACAGCTAGTCCCCGAGCACCATGTATTATGCTATGACACGCCATTTTAACCTTCTCCGAATAGTAAGGCTTGAGTCCTTGACATTTCTGACCACCGTTGTCGCCGGAGAAGTAGGTTGTTCGAAGAATGTATGGTGCTCTTAAGAAAAAGAAAAAGATTTCCATCATGCGAAGTGTGCCCACTTGTATTTCTGAAAAGAAATGTAAGTGAATCTTGAAGCGTAGCATCCTTAATCATCAGAGGCATAGAGGTCGAAAAACAAACACATTCACCACAAGGTGAAGTGTGCCCACTTAGTCCCCGAGCCTGGTAGTAGGTGACGTAGGCACATGGTGCCAGGGTCTAAAAAGAATTCCTAGTTAAGTTGAGAATCCAATCATCGTACAGGCGATACAAGATGCACCGGTAGGTGCATCGTACCGATGTAGTCCCTGAGCTTGCTCGAAGGTGAGGTATGAGCCTTGTAGTAAGGTCTAAATAAATGTCTCTCAACTGTATGTGAGTACAAATCACATGTAGCCGAGGAGAACAATCTCCGAGCAGTGGTCGGGATAGTTCCCGAGCACGATAGTAATCCGTTTAATCAGTCAAAGCATAAGGGTCGATTAAATAAACACATTCACCACAAGGTGAAGTGTGCCCACTTAGTCCCCGATGAAAGGTCCTTGTTTGGTTTTGGTAATTGAGTGACAACTTAGGTGGACTAATTGTGTTTATGTGAGATACACAGGTGATTAGTCCACAGGTACATGTGTGTGAGCAACATATGCCATGGAGGTGAAAATGGCTTGGAGATGTTGCAAAGCTCACACATGTGATGATGAAGGAGCTTATTGCACATGAGACATGACATTGAGTCATGTGATCAAGGTGGAGAAGATCAAGACAAGACTTGGCTTGATGGACCGGTTGCAAGCGTGAAGGGCAAGTCAAAGGCTTTGGAGTGATGGACCGCGTGGCGGTGAAGCTTGAGCAAGACTTGGCACCGATGGACAATGGCAATGGTAAAGAGCAAGTAAAGTCAAGATCGATGAACCAATATGATCACATGATGATATGAAGTGGATCATATCATTGTTGATCATATTGGTGCATGTGTTGCATCAACATTGAAGGAGATGGAATGGAATGCGCAAGGCAAAGGTATAACCTAGGGCATTTCATTTCACCGGTCATAGGTGTGTAGAGAAGTTTATGACCGAGTTTAGGATAGATGGCCGTACTATCAAGAGGGGCAAACTTGTTTGTATATCGGTCATCTAGTGCCACTCGAGTGATCTAACTTTGCATTATCGCTAGGATCGAGTGGCGTGGCAAGTTGAGTGGCTAACATCCTTTGGGAAATGATTGTGAAAAGCTAACACACATACACATGGTGGTGTACACTTGGTGGTGTTGGCACATTTACAAAGGAGTTGATTCGGCGCTTTCAGGAAAATGGAATGCCTATTTTCTATTGTGCCGGATGCAAGTTCTTGTGGTTGGCACATTGGAGCAAGGGTGAAGAAGTTAGAAGTGAAAACGAGTTGATCGCAAAGACGCTGGCATCGGTCAACTGACCGGACGCTGGGTCTGAAAGCACCGGATGCTGGCAGCATGCGTCCGGTCGAACTGGTCGGTCGACACAGTATCGAGGGTATTGCACCGGACGCTAGTCTGTGTCCGGTCAAGGTGGACCGGACGCGTCCAGTCGAAGAAATACGCCTCGGGGAGCTTACTGGAAATGACCAGACGCTAAGGTCCAGCATCCGGTCAGTTGAAGCTGCTGCATCTGGTCAGGTCAAGTGACCATTGGAATCGGGACACGTGGCCGTCTGCGGGCGACCGGACACTGAGGTCCAGCGTCCGGTCGGCCCAATTTTTGCCCAGTGAAGGGGTAACGGCTAGTTTAGCCCCTGGGGCTATAAATAGAAGTGGCCTTCGGCCATGGCTGGAGCTGAGCACCTTGGGGGACTTTGTGTCCATGCTTGAGAGTGCTTAGGAGCCCTCTATCTCACGCATACTTGATAGCGATCATCCGATTGTGTGAGTGAGCGATTCTAGTGCGATTGCATCATGAGGTTGCATCGAGTGGCACTAGGTGATCGAGTTGCAAGCCAGTGGTGCTTGTTACTCTTGGAGGTTGCCACCTCCTAGATGGCTTGGTGGTGGTCTCCGTCGAAGCGCGCAAGAAGCTTGTGCGGCGCTCCGGAGAAGTGCTTGTGAGGGGCATTATGCTCGCCCTGTGGGAGCCGCGAAGAGCAACTCTAGTAAAGCATGTCATTGAGCTACCCTCACTTCCGGGGTGCAGCGCCTGACATGCGGGCTTAGCGGGTGATGCTAATTAGCCACCGAACCACCAAGTGAGCGGTTGACACAACGGGGACTAGCGTGTTGGCAAACACGTGAACCTCAGGAGAAAAATCATCATGTCAACCTTATTCTTCCCGTTGGTTTGCATCCCTGTTACACAAGCTTGCAATTACTTTTATACATATTAAGCTTGTGTAGTTGCTCTTGTAATTAGATAGCTTGTGTAGCTTGCTAATTACCTTCTTGCTTGTGTAGCATAGAAGTAGCTCCCTTGCGTGGCTAATTTGGTTTTAGTAACCTTGTTAGTCACATTGCTTAGTTTGTGTAGCTAAGTTTTTGCGCTCTCTAATTAGGCATTGGTTGCCTTGTTATTGAGCATTGCTAGTGAGCTTAGTTAGCTTTGTGCTTTTGCTTACTAGCATGTGTAGGAGCTCCCTTGTTGCTTAAAGTACTAGTGGCATAGGTTTGCGTAACCTTGCTCCTAGAATTGGTTAGGTGAGCTCTAGCTAGCCCGGCACCTTTGTTGCTTGATTAGTATCTTTGGAAGGTGCTAGAGAACATAGATAGAGGGGTGTAGTCTTGGCTAGACCGATAGTTATAATTCCGCACTTGTTTTGGTTAGCCGACGCGATTAATTTTAGAAAAGACTATTCACCCCCCCTCTAGTCTGCCATCTCGACCCTTCACCCGAGCCTGGTAGTAGGTGACGTAGGCACGTGGTGCCAGGGTCTAAAAAGAATTTCCACTGGAGTTAAGAATCCAATCGTCGTACAGGCGATATGAGATGCACCGGCAGGTGCATCGTACCGATGTAGTCCCCGAGCTTGCTGGAAGGAGAAGTATGAGCCTTGTAACAAGGTCTAAACAAATGTCTCTCAACTGTATGTGAGTACAAATCACATGTAGCCAAAGAGAGCGGTCTCCGAGCAGTGGTCGGGACAGTCCCCGAGCACATTAGTGGTTATAGCAGTCCCCGAGCATGGTAGTGGTCGTAGCAGTCCCCGAGCACGGCAGTGGTCTAGGCAGTCCCCGAGCACAGCAGTGGTCTAGGCAGTCCACGAGCATGGCAGTGGTCTAGGTAGTCCCCAAGCACAGCAGTGGTCTGGGCAGTCCCCAAGCACAGCAGTGGTCTAGGTAGTCCTCGAGCACGGCAGTGGTCTGGACCATCCTTGAGCATAAGACATGCAGCAAAAAAACAAATGCCGCTTGTACTATTATTTGGTGTATTTATTTATCTTCTTATTCTATCAAGTCCAAATGCACATGTCTGGTCAAAAAAGCAGACAGGTATAGCACGTCATACTGTCTTCTTGCCCTTTCTAGCAAATAGTCGCTTGGCACCTGTAAAGAGGTGCGTCAGTGTGGGCCCTCTCACACTAGCAACGAAGAGGCGCGTACACTGGTAACGAAGGATAATACATCATACCGAAATGGCGTGTACAAAGAGAGCCTTACCGACATGCCATTACAGGCGATACGAGATGCACCGGCAGGTGCATCGTACCGATGTAGTCCCCGAGCTTGCTGGAAGGCGAAGTATGAGCCTTGTAACAAGGTCTAAACAAATGTCTCTCAACTATATGTGAGTACAAATCACATGTAGCCGAAGAGAGCGGTCTCGGAGCAGTGGTCGGGATAGTCCTCGAGCACATTAGTGGTCAGAGCAGTCCCTGAGCATGGTAGTGGTCGTAGTAGTCCCCGAGCATGGTAGTGGTCTAGGCAGTCCTCGAGCACGGCAGTGGTCTAGGCAGTCCACAAGCACGGCAGTGGTCTGGGCAGTCCCCAAGCATGGCAGTGGTCTGGGTAGTCCCTAAGCATGGTAGTGGTCTGGGTAGTCCCCGAGCATGGCAGTGGTCTGGACCATCCTTGAGCATAAGACATGCAGCGAAAAAACGAACGCCGCTTGTACTATTATTTGGTGTATTTATTTATCTTCTTATTCTGTCAAGTCCAAACGTACATGTCTGGTCAAAAAAGCAGACAGGTATAGCACGTCATACTGTCTTCTTGCCCTTTCTAGCAAACAGTCGCTTGGCACCTATAAAGAGGTGCGTCAGTGTGGGCCCTCTCACACTAGCAATGAAGAGGCGCGTACACTGGTAACGAAGGGGTGCGTTTATTGGCGTAGATCTCGAGGTTGTGAAAACAACCATCTATGGCGCATGCGCACGTCTCCCAAGAATCTTGGGCGGACAAAACGACGGAACTCTTGGTTATTTATAATATAGAATAGGTAAGTTATTTTTTACCGATCCCCATTATCATTCGCCGTCGCAGCCTTCTTCTTCCTCTTGCCAAACCCTATACCTTCGAAATCATCACCAATCACCCCTCCACCGTATCCACCCCTTTAGCAAGAACAGATTAATGGCGAAGAGGGATGCCCAGAAGAAAGCCGGAGTCATGGCGAAGGAGTGGTGGAAGTCAAGGAGCAATGAGCAGACCATCGAAGACCTCGTCACCATGGGAGTGCTCCACAACAAGGCACTCGCGGGATGGCATGCACCGGAAGGAGAAAGCTACCCCGATCCACAACCAGGTGAGATTGTGGTTTTCGAGGATTTCTTCAAGCGGGGTTTTGGGGTTCCAGTGCACCCTTTCCTTCAGGGGCTCTGCTTGTATTACGAGATTGGGATTTGCAATCTGCATCCCAACTCGATTCTTCTTATCTCCACCTTCATCCATCTTTGTGAAGCATATGGTCGCTTCCAGCCCCATTTCGACCTCTTCCGCCATCTGTTCTGTCTACAGAAGAAAGGAAGTGGCGGCTCAAAGATAGCCGGAGGCGTATACCTCAATATGCATGACGAGATGAAGGCCCAGTACTTGCACTGCCCTTGGAACACATCACTGGACGACTGGTACAAGAAGTGGTTCTACATCCGCGAAGAGCCAAACACGATCACCCTGTGCAACGTGGGGTTCATTCCGGAGAAGAAGAACAGCTGGTCGGAGAAGCCCGAGCACTTGGAATAGATCGTAGAACTGCTTGGGATGATCCTATGGGGGAAACTAGATGGTCCAAGTGTGGTCGGGAACTTCATTAGCCGAAGGATCTAGCCCTACCAGAAGAGGGTACATCTGGGCTACGAATACCAGGGTAGCGTAGATCCAACGAGGACCAAGAAAGAGGTGCTTGACAAGATAGAAATCAAAGCCAGGATTGGAGAGCTATTCAACTTAGCTGATCCGAATTATGTCAGGTTAAGCGACATCGAGCATGCCTTCAAGCTGGCCCGACCTCCCCCAAAGGTAAATTATGCTACCTTGTACCTGTAGAGTTATGCTGTAACAAAAATTGACTGTGTTGTCGCCTTTATATTTCCTAGAGTAATGGTCGTGACAGAGCAGCAATGTTCGTGTCTCTACCCCCTGGTGTGGATTGGCCACAAGTTGCCGGCCCAACCACCCAGACCAGTGCCAGGGCCGAAGACGTCGACTGGGCCATACTCAGGGTTGGGGAGGAGGCAACGACCAGGGCTACTAGCAAGCAGCTAGCGGCTAGCAAATGTCGTTAGGCCATCTTCCCACTGTCAGATGATGAAATAGAGGATGCAGACATCTTCCGACTCGTCCCTCGAAAGAGGAGGAGACAACTGGAGTCGACGGAGCAGAGTGGCTCCTCCATGCCAGTAGGGATCGCATCACCGACCACTGCAACGCAGAGGACAAGCGGCAAAGGGGTCGAGCACCAAGCCCCAGCGCTGGTACTGGTCGTGGAAAAAGACCCGGTGGCACCCGCCGAGCACGTGGAGCAAGCACGGTCGAAGAGACGCTCCTTCGCCACATCATTCTGTACTTCCAAGGTGTAAGTATTTGCAACCTTGATATAAGCTTACAATTTGTATTGGATACTGTTGTCTTTTCAACTTATCTCTAATATATTAGGTCAGCGTCCACCGAAAATCCCAACCAGCTAGCCGGGTGCGGCATGACTTCACCAGCAACGGCGGAGAGAACTGTCCAGCAGCTGGCTATGGAGGAACCTATAGAAGAAAATCCACCAGAACCTCAGCAGATGAGCGGCCAGACGACAGTCCCTGAGCAGCTGGTCGAGAAGAGAACCGAGCCAAGTACAAGTGCTCCGAGCACTAACCCTGCTGAGAGGGATACTTCGGCGCCAAGTGGACCAGACCAAGCCGAGGAACAGCAACCGGAGGTGGCACAAAGCACGCTTGCTGATGCCACAGCTCGTGGGAAAGCCATAGTGGTCACAGAGACTACAAACTCTAGACCGGCGCCGCTTCCTGAACAAGAGGCCGAAGAGGATGAAGTAGAAGAGGTCCTAGACTATCCCCAAGACAAACGACAACATGTATATGTGTCGCGCTGGCGGAACGACCAGTGGGTTATGCATGAGGAAATCCTAGAGGTCAAAGAGACCCTGAAAGTTGAACAAGCAGCAAAACGTCTAGTGGCAGAAGTCCAGGTATGTTTGGCTTGACCACTTGATCTTGTTATTCAATCAAACTATCTGACTTAGCTTGTGTACATGCAGGACTTGATGAAGACCGCAAAGTACCAAAAAAGTGCTTTGACCAAATTGAGGGGATCATGGCAAGCAATAGAGAACTAGCGGCCGAGGTGGAACACTTGCGCCACCAACTTGAAGCCACCGACCAGGAGAGGACAGAGCAAGAGGCACAAAACCAGAACCTGGTCGTCCAGCTCAGTAACAAAGAGCAGGAAAAACAAGTAAGTTGTCATTTTATCACAGCAAGTGCATGACACGTGTTGTTGCATTGTTGGTAGTGACATCTGTAGTGCAGGCTTAGAAGCCGAAGTTGCCCATCTCTAAGAGGAGAATAGCTGTGTGACCGCAGAGTGTGGTCACCTAAAGGAGGACAACAAGAAACTGGCGTGCGACCAGTCTCAACTCTAGGACCGCACAACTAAGATGAAGGAGGAGCTGAAAAGTAAGTGTTCCAGACCATCTTGCTCATTCTGTTGCTCACCTTATCTTGTCATGTCGTTACATTTTGATGTCTTTGTATGGTTTGTAGTTTTAAAAGTCAATGCCAAGAAACATCTAGAAGCCGTGATGAAAGATCATGATGGCTGGAAGTCACGATGCCTAGAGACCACCGAGGATCGGGACACATGGAAGAACCGGTGCCAGGAAGTGGAAACTGGCATTTTGCCTGTCCTCGACCTTATCGACCCAGCGCTTACAGAGGAAGTGCTAAGGATGCCGCAGCTCGAACTGGTTGAGAGATGCCGAAAGGCATGGGGATGGTTCCAAGAGTTCGTGAAGGAGGCGGGTGAGTACACAGGTGCACATGTGCTAAGCATGGTGCGTGCCCACTACCCCCTGATCGATCTTAAGCACCTGGAGTCTAGGTACCCGAAGGAGGTAGACCCAGACAAGGTTGAGGAGCTTCGGATGACCCAGCTGGACCTGTCGTCAAAGATAATTGGCGATATTAACCTGTGTGGAGGTGGGACAGCACTTGTACAGGGTACACCATCGACAAGTCAGCTAGAAACGCCATCAGTTGCGAGCCAATCGACGAATCCTATGGTCTCGACCAGCCAGGCATCGGTGGGGCCATCCTCTTTAGCTCGACCAGTACAAGAGTCCTCGAGACTCGAGCAGGATATCAGAAGCAGCGAGCAGTAGGTGCCGCGTGCCCTGACCAGCTAATAGAATAGGCTAGAGCTGTAGAAGAAGGACATAGTTGTGTTATTGTAAACTTGGGCCTCTTCGGGCAAGCTTGTAATAACGTAACTGTATATCATCATAAGCTTGTTTGCTTTGTATAAAACGTATTTAAGTTTGAAACTCATGTTGGTGTAACTAAGTGAGAACATGTTAACGTTCTGTTTAGTTGTACCATTTTACTCGACACGTCATCCCGAAAAGTTTGTGCTGCCCTAGTTTGCCATGTGGTTAGAGTGTGAGGTGCGTGACCTGTGCACACGTAGACGTGAACAAGTCAAACCAGGGGGACCTGCCGATCACCCATAGCGTAGAGAGCGGATCTCATGCACGCGTTGGGAGGAACCGGAGACAGGGCCTGCTCCGAAAACCATAGAAGGAATGGTGGTCGGCTTTTACTGGCTAAGTTAGAATAACCATAAAATTTGAAGTGACATATTAGAGTGGTCGGAGAAATCATAATAGCTTTATTGAAGTAAATCGAAAGTACAAGAGGAGTACATATCTCAGTAGTTAAGCATAGAAACGCCTAAGCTTGTCGATATGCCATGAATTTGGTACGTCGGTACCGTCCAGGTGAGCTAACCTATAAGACGTTGATCGTGTGACTTCCTTGATCATGAAGGGCCCCTCCCATGGGGTTGCGAGTTTATGGACACCAGCCTGATTCGTCTTCCACTTCAGGACCAGGTCCTCGACCACGAAGAACCGCTCTTTAATGTTCTTATTGTAGTACCTACGCAAAATAGCAAGGTATTTGGCTATACATACACAAGAATTGAGCCGCTTCTCTTCTGCACTATTCACTTCTAGCTCTCGTACTTCATTGACCTTGCCTTCATCGAAGTTCTCTACCCGTGCTGATCTGAAAGCTATATCTACTGGGAGGACTGCCTCAGCGCCGTAAACCATAAAGTATGGTGAGACACCGGTGTTACGACTGGACTGAGTTCTGAGGCCCCAGACCACATCTGGTAACTCTTTGAGCCATCTTCCGGGAGCTGTGTTATTTTCTCTGTACATCCTCTTCTTCAATGCGTCCAAGATCATACCATTTGCCCGCTCGACTTGTCCATTAGCTCTAGGGTGCGCCACCGAGACGTATTTTACTACTATGCTCCTTTCATCGTAGAAGTCTCAAAAAGCATTCCTGATGAACTGAGTACCCAGATTAGTGATGATGCTATTGGGTATGCTAAAACGGTGGATGACCTGGTCGAGGAACGTGATAGCCTTTTCTGAGGATGCCTGTACCAGAGGCATGTATTATATCCACTTAGAAAATTTGTCGATCAGCACAAAGACGCATGTAAATTTCCTAGGAGCCGGTTTGAAGGGCTCGATCATATCCAGTCCCCAGCATGCGAAGGGCCAAGAGCTGGTATTGTCTGGATCTCATGTGCTGATACATGGATTCTCTTGGCGAAGAACTGACAACCCTTACAGTGGCGGACTAGCTTCTCTACGTCGGCTACTGCTGATGGCCAATAGAACCCTACTCGAAAAGCCTTACCGACCAGCGTTCTTAAGGCCGCATGGTTGTCGTAGGAGCTAGAATGGATTTGGTTCAGGAGATGTTCGCCATCCTCCTGGGTTATACACTTCATCAAGATTTCCTCCTTTGCGTTCTTACGCCATAACTTGCCATCGACGAGTAGGTACTGCTTACTGCGACGCATCAGGCGCTCGTTTTCTGTCCGATCAGTGTAACCGCTGCCATCTGCTAGGTACTTAATGAAAGGTATTCTCTAGTCAGGCTCATGAGTGGTCGGAGGCGGCTCGGTGGTGCTCGACGCTGGAACCATAGCCACCAATTGCTGGTCTGGAGGCTTATCGACCGTGGAATCTTCCTCTTCGATGGAAGGCATGAGTAGGTCTTGGACGAATACGCCATGTGGGACTTTGGCTCGGGATGATCCTAACTTTGACAGCGCATCCGCTGCTTGATTTTTGTCCCAGACCACGTGTATGTACTCGATGCCATAGAACCTGCCTTCTAGTTTTCTGATCGATTTGCAGTATGCATCCATCTTTTCGCTGGTCGTGTCCCAGTCCTTGTTGAGTTGGTTGATGACTAGAGCCGAGTCTCCATAGACATAGAGACGTTTAACGCCAAGCTCAACTGCAATGCGCAAACCATGTAGGCATGCTTCGTACTCAGTGGCATTATTAGATGCTGGGAAATAAATCCTGAGGACGTACCGGAGTTGCTCCTTGGATGGTGATATGAAAAGGACTCCTGCTCCCGCACCGTCAATGTTGAGAGAGCCGTCGAAGTACATCGTCCAATACTTGTCGCATCCTAGAGAGGCAGGCGTACTTAAGTCTGTCCACTTGACGATGAAATTGACGAGCGCCTGAGACTTGATTGTAGTACGGCTTGCAAATTCCAAGGAGAAGGGGCATAGCTCCATTGCCCATTTGATGATGCGCCCGTTTGCATCCTTGTTGCTAATGATGTCTCGCAGAGGGTACTCAGTCATGACCACCACACGATATCCATCGAAGTAGTGTTTCAACTTTTGGGATGTTATCAGTATGGCGTAGATCAACTTCTGAATCTATGGGTACCTGGTCTTGGACTCATTGAGTACCTCACTGATGAAATAGATTGGTTGTTGTACCTTGTAGACGTGGTCGGGCTTGTCGCGCTCGACCACCATGGCCGTGGAGACCACTCGATTAGTAGCCGTAATGTAAAGCAGGAGTGTTTCGTCTTCTCTAGGAGCAGTGAGGACTGGAGGTGACATAAGGTATTGTTTCAGCTGTGTGAAGGCAGCGTCTGCTTCCTCCGACCACTCAAACTTTTTGGATGCTTTGAGCAGTTTAAAGAACGGTAATCCTTTTTCGCCTAATCTTGATATGAAACGGCTGAGGGCGGCCATGCATGTAACACCCTAGGTGTTTGGCTTCTACTAATTGCATGTCATTCCATAAACATGTGCATTATCCATGCCATCATGCCATTATCATTGAAACATACGTATGCAACATTTTAAATTGTATGTGTTTCATGCTTGATTGCTTAGAGTGGTAGTAGTGCAACATGTGAATGCAACATGAAACTCTCATACCTTGAAACATGACAATATGGTAGTAATGTGCCAAGTATAAAATAATCACAAAGTCATGAAACATGCGAAACATTTCATTGCAACATTGGGTAAATTGCTTGTTTTGATTATTTCATCACATGTGATCAATTGAAATGGTATAACAATTGTGTAAAGTGGTTGATCATGGTCTAATACACCGTAACTACACTTAGAGTAATTGTTTGGACATTGTTCATGTAGGTCAAAATGACAAAATTGCCCTTGAATGGAGGTTTGACTTGAAATGAACCCTAGAGTGCCACTGTTTGACTGATTCAAAAGTCCAACTTAGAGACTTTGCATGGCTGTGCACTCTTTACAAAAGTTGTAGCTAATTTATCAAGGAACAAAAGTTGTTTTATGACCAACTCATGAAAATGGCTAGAACATGCTCAAACATGGCCCACAAGTCAGAAGTACATGCTGATTTCATACTTAGCAAATTTTTCTAAGTCCTAAAGTGAAGTACAGTTTCGTGTACCCATGTTTGGAGCCATGTATCTCCCTAACCGAGCCAAACCAGTTTGAGCTCCAGTGGAAAGAGTTGTAGTTCACATATAGATGATCAACTTTGTTAACTATGGCATAGTCTAGATCGTCACGGTTTAGGAGAAAATTTCCATTAAACTCGCTCTGTCAGTCACCTTCGATGATCACTGAATTGCCGTTTTCAGAAATCGGTCAGTGACCGTCATGGCCGACCAGCTTAGGTGACGTCCACCGCATGGCGTTCATGCGCTGCCAAGGTCACCATGTCGCGCGTCCGCACTCCTGAAGAGGGCCAGCGCCTACTGAACGCGCTCGCCGCTCCATTTCTCCCTCTCGCCTTCTCCGCGCGCAGCGCCGTGTTCACAGCAGCCGCCCGCCATTGCCGACCGAGCGACGCCGCCGTTGTGCGCGCACGCCACCGCAAAAACACGTTGCCCCGTCCGCCTGTAGCCTCGCCGTGGTCTCCTCTACCTTCTCCACCCCACCATCGAGTCAATCGAGCCTTGGTATGGGCCAATCGCCGGTTTTCCTTCCACCGCCGCCGTGGCTGTTCTCGCCGGAGATGGCGCTCCACGCGGCCAGCTCTCCTCGCGCCATTGCCATCCCTCCTCCATCTCGCACTAGTGTCTAGGCATGAGGCCGTAGCTCGTAGGGTCGCCCTATTGGGCTGCGACGCCGTATCGTCGTCGGAGCCGGCCGTGCCGTGGCCGAGCGCCGCCGTGGCCATTGCCACCCCCACTAGCGGCGTTAATAGCTGGGACTAAGGGCTCCCCTAGGTCCGCTAGGATGAGGCGAGCACGTAGACACCCTTGCCTTCACCGGAGAAGCTACCGGCAACGAGCTTCGCCGCCGTCTCCTTCTCCTCCCCTGCCTGTCTTGCTGTCATGCGGGACCCGGCTGTCAGCCGCCGAAGCTGAGGCGGGAGCCCAGCGTGGGCCGTGCCACGACTTGGGCCACGCCTGTATGCTTTGCAGGCCATTGTTCCTTCGGGCCAGCCCAACTGTGGCTGAGTTTTGTTTCCTGATTTGTTTTGTTTTATTATTTCACAGAATTGTATTGATATTCAAAAATCTGTATTTCTTAGTATATAGATCCAAATGCTATGGTTCTAATTTTGTTGAGTTCCTGGTCTTGTCTAGTATTTAAGAAAAATATTATATGAGCACCTGTTGTAGAAAAATTGGATGAATTAAATAGGACTTTGAAATGTGTTTTTAGATGCATGCAAACTTGTTTGAATTTTATCTTGAGTTTCTGTGGTCCAAAAATTATGAAATTTTGTGGGTCATCTGTTTTTACTTAGTAGAGTCTCTGGTTAAAATTTCAGAGCTATTGCATGTGTAGTTTTTGAGTTATAGAATTTCCTTTTTATTAATGGATGGGTCTTGTATGAATTTTCATAATTTTTCTATAGATCCAGTAAAGGTAAAATTTGGTGAGTGCTATTCTTATGCTTGAATGATACTAGGAAAAATGTGAAATCTGTTGCTTGACGCTTTTCATTAGGGTTTCCTAATTATGCTCAAATTAGACATGTCATCTATTATTTTGGATACAGCAAGTTATGTTTGTCCTATGGCTTTGAAATTTTTATGATGGTCTACGTGCAGCATGAGATAGCTACTGTAATTTTTGTAGATTTTTATGAATAGTTTTACTATATATTGCTTAAATCACCTAATTAACTGAATAAATTGAAAAAGGATATTAAATAATTTATTTAGAAGTTGGCACTATACTTTCTGATGTTTCTTAGGTATGAAAAACAAGTTGGTAAACTTGGTTTGATCAAAGTATGCTTTTGCACAATCATTAAATAATTAAGTTAGTAACCCTGTCATTTTGGATAGATTCTAGGTTTGCTGGAAATTGATTTGGTTAACATCAGAATCATGCTTTGCTGTTTACCATTGATTTGTAGAACATTTCATAAGCTTTCTAGAATGTCCTCATACAAGTCATTTGGATTTGTATAACTCTTGTTGTGATTTAATTAAGGGACTCCTTGTATGCATATGAAACTTAAATGTTAAATTATGTATAACTTTATTATTTCTAAGTTGTGGTAATGTTCCTAGGTGTTAGGCCTTTAACTGAAGATGAGCATCTTTATCTTAGGTTATGCAAGTTAGGTAAGTGATCTTGTTCTTTAAGTTTAGTTAGATACATGCTTAAAGTGATTTGAATAGGGCTAGTCTTACTCGGTAAACGAGTGTCCAGTAAGGCGTTCGTAAACACTTACTGCGATCCATTCATCATGAGCATCATGTCATACCTTATGCATCCATGGTATTTATCTTTTGCATCGGCATGCAATAGGTGTACCGGAAGGAGTGACCCTGCTGGAATTCGAGGAACCGAGCGAGCAGCAGCAGCCGACACCGTAGATTCAGGAGGAGCAGCCTTCAGGAGAAGTGCCAGACGAGGTCGCCGTTGAGTGCCCAGATCACCGTCCGTGCAACTTTGTGAAAGGCAAGCCCCGGAGCATATTAAGCCTCCTAATTTCTGAAATGCAGTTACAGTATTATTGTTAAATATATATATTGTTGCATTAAGTTTAGGTGTTGGATGCAAACCATTGCTGCATTGGTTACCCATTCCTTGTCCAGATATTGTTACCCTGAATCCTATGTAGCTCAGGCTCGAGTAGTGCTTAGCCCTGCTTAAACGTGGTAGAAGTTGGGTGATTTCCTGTCACCTGCGAGATATAGGAAGATACATGTGGCACGGTTGGCTATATTTGCTATCGTGGAAAAGAACCAGTCTTAATTTGAAATGAAGACCGGACGGAGGCTTGCCGGTTTGCAGTGACTCTGTCTGTGTTGCTTAAGGACTGATTCTTGGAGCCTTTCCTATTCATGTTGAACACATGCCTCTCTCTTAGTTGGTTGGGTCTGGAGACCGACCACGAAGCCAAGTAGCTCACCTCAAGCCAGGAGTCGATAAGTATAAAGTGCGCCTCGGAAGGGAGCCGTAGGCGTGAGTCCAAGGGCAGGTGATTTAAAAGTCCTGATCGTCCTGGCAGAAGGGTAATCCCTGAGAGTGCTGGCGCTGATCGAACCCACAAATTTGGTTCCTGAGATGTACCAAAGGTAACCCACGGCTACCCTTGCTAAGTATGCCAGGGTGAGAGTTAGGAATACCCCCTCAGCTGAGTTGTAATTCGATTCAAGTCGCCGTCTCTCCCGGTTAGTGAGAACTTGACGGGCTTATCTCCAATGTAGATACACTTAATAACATAATGGTTCGGAAATGATGATATGATGATGACAGCCTTATTACACCTGCTATGGTTAATATTGTTTGCTCCTAATAAGTGAGTGCTCTAGTACAGGTGCTAATCTAGTGGACAGGTAACTAATGATAAGCTTGATGCTAAGTTTAAATTGGTTATTATAATCATATGCTCTTTTATGCAACTATGTCAAGTTAGCCCACCTCATAAGCTTTGCATGATCCTTGGTGTCTTTTATTTTTGGTTTTGACGGGTAAGTCTAGCTGAGTACCTTCTCGTACTCAGGGTTTATCTCCCACCTGTTGCAGATGACCAGTTCTACTTTGGTTGCTGCAAGTACTGCCTTTCTCCCAGCTGGGGATGAAGACTAGACCGTTGGGCGCGGTCTCTACTAGTTCTCGTACCTGATAATGCTTTTGGTGGGACACGACTCAGACCTGGCAATGTAATTGAAAACTATGATGTTTTGTACCAAACTATGTTGCTTCCGCACACTCAAACTTGGTTTGTAATATTCTATTTAACTCTTATGGATGTAATCCGAATGCTACTTATGAAATGTTGTAACGGATGATGTGTTGTGTTGAATCACTACGATCTTGGTTTGTATGTCGAGAGTTGGTTGAAATCCTTCGTGATTTCCGGACTACCAGGATTATGGGAGCTTAAGTACAGGAATTTGATCGCTTCGGTGATTGTTTTTGTACTTACGTTCTTATGATTTGGTCGGTTCTGTTACAGCTAGCATCAGAGCAAGATTCGACACTAAACATGTCATTTGTGTATTTAAAACAAAAGTATTTGTAAAAATCCTAAATTAAATACTAAGTATTGCCAGTGGTCATATCCCTTATGCCCAAATAAGGACTCTTAGGTGGCTTATTAAAGTACTAACTTGGGGGTTCCTGCTTGTTTCTGTTTCGTCGTCCATACGGCGTGCTATTGTATAGATGCCATCTGCTTGGGTGGTAATGTATGGATCCAAATACCTCTACGCTCTGGTAAGTGGAGAGTTGTGAGAGCATGACCGTCCAACCGTCGGTCTAGGGGAGAGTAGTTGTGGTTGCTCGCATACTTACATGTTTGATCATGTATCTATGAGAGTACTTAAATGTGGGTATCTCTGACGGGTAGCTGTGATACTAGAATATATGCATCAGGGGATGTATGTATGAAAGTATTTAGTTTACTGCTTGTTTTCTATGATTTTTGGGAAATTATTGGGCTGAAATGAATTTTTCTGCAGGTACACTAACAACGTATCGTTGTAGATCGACTAGCTACCATGTATGAGAGAACGTATGTATGCCACCGTATATTTCGCTAGCCTTTAAATTTTTCTAGGTTTGTGAGGACGTATGGATCGTGCATGCATCATGTTCAAGCATACATGGCATTTCTAGCATTATCCCCTCCCTTAAAAATTTGATTGTCCCGACTAATTAAATTTCGTATCCCTTAAATGATCCTCCCCTTACGTTGCAACCTTTTGGCTACAGATGGCGCGCACGAAACTCACTGCTCGCAAGTCCGCTGGAGGCAGGGCGCCTCATCACCGGTTAGCTCCTCGTGAGCCCCATCCTGAGCCTACGGAGGCAGAAAGGCTGAGGACAGAGCTGGCTCAGGTGACTGCTGAGAGGAATGCGGCTCAGCACTGTTTGGAGCAAGTAACACAGGAAAGGGACCAAGAGACCCTTGAGGTTCAGAGGTTGACAGTTGCTCACCGCAACTGTGAACGTATGTTGATTCACGTGATGAACCAATGGAATGAAGCCTGGCATGAAGAGAATGTGTTGAGAGCACGACAGATGGAGCTAGAGCAACAAGTGGCAGTTGCTGAAGAATACAATGACAATCTCCATGAGGAGGTCCACCTGTTACACAATCAACTTCACCCTCTCCTGCCACCTGAGGATGAGGATGAGATGGGTTCTGGTGTCATCATGGCCATGGGTGATGATGACATGGAGGTCAATGGACCTGAGGACGTTCCACCTGCTGAGGAGGAAGATGAGGAGTTAGAGCCTGCTAGTGATGAAGATGGAGGAGAGATCTTCGACACTGACTCCGAGGATGATGCGTAGTTTAGCTTACTACTTAGCTAATGCGCTAGATCTAGTCTTTTATTGATCCTCATGCATGGACAAGTTAATCGTTGGGAAGTAATATCGAACCCTATGTTACCTTGATGTAAGTTTGGAACCACTAGTTTGGATGTAACCTATCGAACGTGTTGTGCTCCACGTATGTGAGCTTTTGCTGAATTTCGTCTTTGCAGTCTATGGATCTCGTTGTTGGTTAAGTTCATCGCATTTATGTGTCAATTAATGCGCTTGATGAGTTGTGTGATTGTGATGAATGATTGTGCCTCTGTCGATTATAGAAATGCATTCTCTCTAATGGAATCAGTTTGGCATAATTATATAATTCATCTACAAAAATTTCCACATCGTCAGTGCTCATTGGCTATACCTTTTGCAGATGGCTTATAACCTTCGTCACGGTCGTAGTATGGGAGATGAGGAACAACCACCTCCTCCACCACCCACACCAGCTGAGCTAATGCAGACAGTTGTGGAAAGCCAGCGCATGCTAGCTAAGGCCATGCATCAGATGGCTAACCGTGAGGATCGGCATGTCCGCCAGGGACCCGAGCCGAACCAGTACAGCAGCTTTAAGGACTTCATGGACACAAAACCTCCTATCTTTCGTGAGGCAGAAGAACCCTTACAAGCGGATGAATGGTTGAGCACGATAGAGCAAAGGTTTGGATTGCTCCATTTAACTGAAGGCATGAAGGCTTCGTATGCAGGACACCAGCTCCAAGGCCCTACAGGCATCTGGTGGACCCATCACAGGACCACCTTCCCTGCTAACGTTGAGATTGTTTGGAACTAGTTCCAGGCAGCCTTCAAGGGACACTTTATCCCTCCTGGTCTCATGGCCATTAAGCATACTGAGTTTATGAAGCTCACCCAAGGCAACAAGAGTCTCAATGAGTACCTCCAGGCATTCAACAACCTGGCAAGGTATGCTCCCGAGTTCGTCGATACTGACGCCAAGAGAATAGCTAGCTTCAAGAGGGGACTTTCCCCAAAACTAATGAAGTCAATGGGCAATTGCAAGTGTGTCACCTTCAATGAGTTTATCAGTGACACTCTGACTCAGGAGAACAATGACAAGATATATGTTGCTTCCAAGAACCGTAAAAGGAACTTTGAGGCTGGTGCTTCCCAGCCCAAGGCTCCAATGGTATCTAAGGCCCTGTACCATCCACCCAATGCTAATGTCCAGTACCGCCCACCTCAGAAGAAGAACCAAGCTAAAACTGGTTTCCGCAAGGGGTATACAATTTCCTTGCCGAAGAATACCTCTGGGCAGGGTAGCTCCAATGTTCCACCAGCAAACAGGCCGTGCTGGAACTGTAACCAGCCTGGTCATTGGGCAAATAGATGTCCCCATCCTCCCAAGAATGCTCAAGGAAATGTCCGTCAGGGGCGTGTTCACTATACTACAGTGGAGGAAATTCCTGCTGGTGAAGTGGTCACCGCTGGTAAGTTTCTTGTTAATAATCACCCTGCAGTTGTGCTCTTTGATTCGGGTGCTTCGCACTCCTTTGTGAGTTCTACTTTTGCATCTGAGCATAATATGAATGTGGTTACAATTGTCAAGGGTGGGTATTGTATTAGTGCTGCTAGAAATAATATCCTAACTAACCAAGTAGTTAAAGATGTAAAGCTTGAGATTGGAGATCGAGAGTTCCGTACGGATCTTGTAGTTCTACTGGGGGTAGGAATTGATATAATCCTAGGAATGAAGTGGATGAGCGGGAATGGAGTATTAATCGATACCTCAACCCGTGTGGTAATGTTGAGGGATCCTGTGGATAAGAAAGGTTTTCTAGTGCAGTTACCTCATGATATCTCTATCCACAATACAGCCAATGTTACCCTAGCCAAAGCCATTAAGGATCTACCAGTTGTCTGTGAGTTTCCAGATGTCTTTCCTAATGACTTGCCTGGATTACCTCCGGACCATGATGTAGAATTCAAGATAGAACTCATTCTGGGTACGGCTCCTATTTCTTAAAGGCCCTATAGAATGCCGCCCAATGAGTTGGCTAAGCTGAAGAGTCAGTTGAATGAGCTATTGAAGAAAGGGTTGATTCGGCCTAGTTCTTCTCCTTGGGGTTGTCCAGCTATATTTGTGAAGAAGAAGGACGAATCTCTACGCATGTGCGTGGATTATCGCCCCCTTAATGCTGTTACTATCAAGAACAAATACCCTCTTCCTCGCATTGATATTCTGTTCGATCAGCTCTCTAAAGCAAAGGTATTCTCCAAGATCGATTTGAGGTCTGGCTACCATCAGATCAAAATTCGTCCTGAAGATATACCAAAGACAGCTTTCTCTACTCGTTATGGCTTGTTCGAATACCTCGTCATGTCATTTGGGTTGACAAATGCTCCGGCACACTTTATGTACCTGATGAATTCTGTATTCATGCCGGAATTGGACAAATTTGTCATCGTGTTCATTGATGATATCCTGGTATATTCTCAGAATGAAGAAGAGCATGCTGAACATCTGAGAATTGTTTTAACTCGGTTACGTGACAACCAGCTTTATGCTAAGTTCAGCAAGTGCGAGTTCTGGTTGAACAAGATACCTTTTCTAGGTCATGTATTATTTGGTGATGGAATTTCGGTTGACCCTACTAAGGTGCAAGAAGTCCTTGAGTGGAAGGCACCTACTACGGTCACAGAAGTCCGAAGTTTCCTGGGATTGGCTGGCTATTATCGTCGCTTTATCCTGGATTTCTCAAAAATCGCCAAGCCCATGACTCGACTACTGCAAAAGGATGAGAAGTTTGTGTGGACTTCGAAGTGTGAAGAGGCTTTCCACACTTTACGGACCTTACTAACCTCTGCTCCTGTATTGGCACAACCTGACATTGAGAAGCCTTTTGATGTCTACTGTGACGCATGTGGCACCGGTCTGGGGTGTGTTCTTATGCAGGAAGGCCGAGTAATTGCTTATGCTTCACGCCAGCTTCGAAAGCATGAAGTCAACTATCCTACCCATGACTTAGAACTAGCCGCAGTTGTTCATGCCCTGAAGATTTGGAGACATTACTTGCTGGGCAATGTGTGCAACATCTACACTGACCATAAAAGCCTCAAGTACATTTTTACTCAACCCGAGTTGAATATGCGTCAACGATGATGGTTAGAATTGATCAAAGACTACAACCTTCAAGTGCACTACCATCCTGGTAAGGCAAATGTTGTTGCTGATGCCTTAAGCAGAAAGGCCCATTGCAATTCCTTAGTTAGTGAAGACTTTCATCTAGCACACCTCCTTCATCCTGTAGTACTCCACAATATCATTGTGGATTGCTCTCTTAGAAGTCGAATTATCGAACTCTAGAAGACGGATGTGGGTGTATTTCACATCAAGCGGAAGATGGAAGAGAAAGAGACCAAGCACTTTAAGGTCGATGACAAGGGAATTCTCTGGTTTAATGATAGGCTTGTGGTCCCCAAAGACAAAGAACTTAGAAATCAAATTATGGCTGAAGCCCATTCTTCTAAATTGTCCATCCATCCTGGTAGCAGTAAAATATATCAAGATCTCAAGCTGTATTATTGGTGGACCAAGATGAAGAAAGAAATCACAGCTTACGTGGCAAGGTGTGATAACTGTTGCAGAGTCAAGGCTATTCACATAAGGCCCGAACTATTGCAGCCACTCTCTATTCCTGGCTGGAAGTGGGAAGAAATTAGCATGGATTTTATTGTTGGACTACCCACTACCAAAAAGGGTTGTGATTCCATCTGGGTTATCGTAGATCGTCTAACTAAATCTGCTCACTTTATTCCGGTCAAGTCTACCTATCATCCTCACAATTATGCTGAGATTTATTTTCAACAAGTGCTACGTCTCCATGGTGTACCCAAATCCATTGTTTCTGATAGAGGACCTCAGTTCACGGCTCGCTTTTGGGAGTGCTTACATCAGAATCTTGGCACTCATCTAATCCGTAGTTCTGCCTATCATCCGCAAACATCAGGACAGACTGAGCGTGTTAATCAAATTCTTGAAGACATGCTTAGACCTTGTCTTATCTCTTGCAAAGGCTCTTGGGAAGACTGGTTACCTCTCGCTGAATTCTCTTATAACAATAGTTATCAAGAGAGTATCAAAATGGCTCCTTTTGAAGCTCTTTATGGCCGCAAGTGTAGAACTCCTTTGAACTGGGTGGAACCCAGAGAAAGAAGATTCTATGGTATTGACTTTGTAAAAGAAGCCGAAGAGCAAGTCCGGACTATACAGAAGAATATGACTGCCGCTCAGGCTAGACAAAAGAGCTACGCTGATAAGAGAAGGAAACCTATTGAGTTTGAAGTAGGTGATCATGTTTATCTAAAGGTATCTCCTATGAAAGGAGTCAAGCGCTTTGGAATTAAAAGGAAGCTTGAGCCTCGATATGTTGGACCCTACCGCATTATCGAGAAAAGTGGAAGAGTAGCCTATAAACTCGATCTACCCCGTGAGATGGGAGCTATATTCCTAGTATTCCATGTGTCCCAGCTAAAGAAGTGTCTTCGTATTCCCGAGGAAAGAATAGCAACAAGGAAAGTCAACTTGAAATCTGATCTTTCTTATGAGGAAAAGCCCATGCAAGTTCTGGATACTCAAGAAAGAGTGACTCGTACACGAGTGGTTAAATTATACAAGGTAGTTTGGAGTAATCATAGTGAACGGGATGCAACCTGGGAACGGGAAGATTATTTAAAGGAAAACCATCCAACTTTCTATACTAAATGGTACGCTTTCCAAATCTCGGGAAGAGATTTTTCTAAGGGGGGAGGGCTGTAACACCCTAGGTGTTTGGCTTCTACTAATTGCATGTCATTCCATAAACATGTGCATTATCCATGCCATCATGCCATTATCATTGAAACATACGTATGCAACATTTTAAATTGTATGTGTTTCATGCTTGATTGCTTAGAGTGGTAGTAGTGCAACATGTGAATGCAACATAAAACTCTCATACCTTGAAACATGGCAATATGGTAGTAATGTGCCAAGTATAAAATAATCACAAAGTCATGAAACATGCGAAACATTTCATTGCAACATTGGGTAAATTGCTTGTTTTGATTATTTCATCACATGTGATCAATTGAAATGGTATAACAATTGTGTAAAGTGGTTGATCATGGTCTAATACACCATAACTGCACTTAGAGTAATTGTTTGGACATTGTTCATGTAGGTCAAAATGACAAAATTGCCCTTGAATGGAGGTTTGACTTGAAATGAACCCTAGAGTGCCACTGTTTGACTGATTCAAAAGTCCAACTTAGAGACTTTGCATGGCTATGCACTCTTTACAAAAGTTGTAGCTAATTTATCAAGGAACAAAAGTTGTTTTATGACCAACTCATGAAAATGGCTAGAACATGCTCAAACATGGCCCACAAGTCAGAAGTACATGCTGATTTCATACTTAGCAAATTTTTCTAAGTCCTAAAGTGAAGTACAGTTTCGTGTACCCATGTTTGGAGCCATGTATCTCCCTAACCGAGCCAAACCAGTTTGAGCTCCAGTGGAAAGAGTTGTAGTTCACATATAGATGATCAACTTTGTTAACTATGGCATAGTCTAGATCGTCACGGTTTAGGAGAAAATTTCCATTAAACTCGCTCTGTCAATCACCTTCGATGATCACTGAATTGCCGTTTTCAGAAATCGGTCAGTGACCGTCATGGCCGACCGGCTCAGGCGACGTCCGCCGCGTGGCGTTCATGCGCTGCCAAGGTCACCACGTCGCGCGTCCACGCTCCTGAAGAGGGCCAGTGCCTGCTGAACGTGCTCACCGCTCCATTTCTCCCTCTCGCCTTCTCCGCGCGCAGCGCCGTGTTCACAGCAGCCGCCCGCCATTACCGACCGAGCGACGCCGCCGTCGTGCATGCATGCCACCATGAAAACGCATTGCCCCGTCCGCCTGTAGCCTCGCCGTGGTCTCCTCTACCTTCTCCACCCCACCATCGAGTCAATCGAGCCTCGGTAAGGGCCAATCGCCGGTTTTCCTTCCACCGCCGCTGTGGCTATTCTCGCCGGAGATGGCGCTCCACGCGGCCAGCTCTCCTCGCGCCATTGCCGTCCCTCCTCCGTCTCGCGCTAGTGTCTAGGCATGCGGCCGTAGCTCGTAGGGTCGCCCTATTGGGCTGCGACGCCGTATCGTCGTCGGAGCCGGCCGTGCCGTGGCCGAGCGCTGCCGTGGCCATCGCCACCCCCGCTAGTAGCATCAATAGCTGCGACTAAGGGCTCCCCTAGGTCTGCTAGGATGAGGCGAGCACGTAGACACCCTTGCCTTCGCCGGAGAAGCTACCGGCGACGAGCTTCGCCGCCGTCTCCTTCTCCTCCCCTGCCTGTCTCGCTGTCACACGGGATCCGACTGTCAGCCGCCGAAGCTGAGGCGGGAGCCCAGCGTGGGCCGCACCGCGTCTTGGGCCGCGCCTGTACGCTTAGCGGGCTGTTGTTCCTTCGGGCCGGCCCAACTGTGGCTGAGTTTTGTTTCCTTAGTTGTTTTGTTTTATTATTTCACAGAATTGTATTGATATTCAAAAATCTGTATTTCTTAGTATATAGATCCAAATGCTATGGTTCTAATTTTGTTGAGTTCCTGGTCTTGTCTAGTATTTAAGAAAAATATTATATGAGCACCTGTTTTAGAAAATTTGGATGAATTAAATAGGACTTTGAAATGTGTTTTTAGATGCATGCAAACTTGTTTGAATTTTATCTTGAGTTTCTGTGGTCCAAAAATTATGAAATTTTGTGGGTCATCTATTTTTACTTAGTAGAGTCTCTGGTTAAAATTTCAGAGCTATTGCATGTGTAGTTTTTGAGTTATAGAATTTCCTTTTTATTAATGGATGGGTTTTGTATGAATTTTCATAATTTTTCTATAGATCCAGTAAAGGTAAAATTTGGTGAGTGCTATTCTTATGCTTGAATGATACTAGGAAAAATGTGAAATCTATTGCTTGACGCTTTTCATTAGGGTTTCCTAATTATGCTCAAATTAGACATGTCATCTGTTATTTTGGATACAGCAAGTTATGTTTGTCCTATGGCTTTGAAATTTTTATGATGGTCTATGTGCAGCATGAGATAGCTACTGTAATTTTTGTAGATTTTTATGAATAGTTTTACTATATATTGCTTAAATCACCTAATTAACTGAATAAATTGAAAAAGGATATTAAATAATTTATTTAGAAGTTGGCACTATACTTTCTGATGTTTCTTAGGTATGAAAAACAAGTTGGTAAACTTGGTTTGATCAAAGTATGCTTTTGCACAATCATTAAATAATTAAGTTAGTAACCCTGTCATTTTGGACAGATTCTAGGTTTGCTGGAAATTGATTTGGTTAACATCAGAATCATGCTTTGCTGTTTACCATTGATTTGTAGAACATTTGATAAGCTTTCTAGAATGTCCTCATACAAGTCATTTGGATTTGTATAACTCTTGTTGTGATTTAATTAAGGGACTCCTTGTATGCATATGAAACTTAAATGTTAAATTATGTATACCTTTATTATTTCTAAGTTGTGGTAATGTTCCTAGGTGTTAAGCCTTTAACTGAAGATGAGCATCTTTATCTTAGGTTATGCAAGTTAGGTAAGTGATCTTGTTCTTTAAGTTTAGTTAGATACATGCTTAAAGTGATTTGAATAGGGCTAGTCTTACTCGATAAATGAGTGTCCAGTAAGGCGTTCGTAAACACTTACTGCGATCCATTCATCATGAGCATCATGTCATACCTTATGCATCCATGGTATTTATCTTTTGCATCGGCATGCAATAGGTGTACCGGAAGGAGTGACCCTGCTGGAATTCGAGGAACCGAGCGAGCAGCAGCAGCCGACATCGGAGATTCAGGAGGAGCAGCCTTCAGGAGAAGTGCCAGACGAGGTCGCCGTTGAGTGCCCAGATCACCGTCCGTGCAACTTTGTGAAAGGCAAGCCCCGGAGCATATTAAGCCTCCTAATTTCCGAAATGCAGTTACAGTATTATTATTAAATATATATATATTGTTGCATTAAGTTTAGGTGTTGGATGCAAACCATTGCTGCATTGGTTACCCATTCCTTGTCCAGATATTGTTACCCTGAATCCTATGTAGCTCAGGCTCGAGTAGTGCTTAGCCCTGCTTAAACGCGGTAGAAGTTGGGTGATTTCCTGTCACCTGCGAGATATAGGAAGATACATGTGGCACGGTTGGCTATATTTGCTATCGTGGAAAAGAACCAGTCTTAATTTGAAATGAAGACCGGACGGAGGCTTGCCGGTTTGCAGTGACTCCATCTGTGTTGCTTAAGGACTGATTCTTGGAGCCTTTCCTGTTCATGTTGAATGCATGCCTCTCTCTTAGTTGGCTGGGTCTGGAGACCGACCACGAAGCCGAGTAGCTCACCTCAGGCCGGGAGTCGATAAGTATAAAGTGTGCCTCGGAAGGGAGCCGTAGGGGTGAGTCCAAGGGCAGGTGATTTAAAAGTCCTGATCGTCCTAGCAGAAGGGTAATCCCTGAGAGTGCTGGCGCTGATCGAACCCGTGAATTTGGTTCCTGAGATGTACCAAAGGTAACCCACGGCTACCCTTGCTAAGTATGCCAGGGTGAGAGTTAGGAATACCCCCTCAGCTGAGTTGTAATTCGATTCAAGTCGCCGTCTCTCCCGGTTAGTGAGAACTTGACGGGCTTATCTCCAATGTAGATACACTTAATAATATAATGGTTCGGAAATGATGATATGATGATGACAGCCTTATTACACCTGCTATGGTTAATATTGTTTGCTCCGAGACCTCCTCGAGACCGCCGTGGTACAGTAGGCCAAAAGTTCCACCTCTCGATGATGCGGAGGTGCCTCAGAACTACCCACGGCACCGCCTATCCAGGATAGAGAGGCCTCAGTCCATCCCAAGCCTGCTCGGGCACCGATAGCCAACAAGGCCCCCTCGGTGCATGACCACCTCAGCGACCGACGCGAGGCGCAAGGCGACCACGATGTGGTCAGCAGGCGACGGCGCCACAACAACGATGGGCCCACCCGAGGCTACCACCCGCACCGAGGTGGTCACTACAACAGTGGGGAGGACCGCAGTCCTTCTCCTGGGCCACCTGGCCCTCGAGTCTTCAGCAAGGCCATCCGCGGCGCACACTTCCCGGCCCAATTTCGGCAACCAGCCAACCTCTCAAAGTACAGCGGCAAGACCAACCCCAAGCTATGGCTAGCCAATTACCGCCTGGCTTGTCAGCTAGGCGGCACGGACGATGACCTGCTCGTCATCCGCAACCTCCCCTTGTTCCTGTCAGACTCGGCATGAGCCTAGCTCGAACACCTCCCTCCCTCGTAGATCAACAACGGGCGTGACTTGGTAAAGGTCTTCATCGGGAATTTCCAGGGCACATACATGCGCCCCAAAAACTCCTGGGACCTCAAGAGTTGTCGCCAGAGGCCGGATGAGTCTCTCTAAGACTTCATCCGACGCTTCTCCAAGCAATGCACTGCGCTGCCCCGTGTCGGTGACTCAGAAATTGTCCAGGCGTTCCTCTCTGGCACCTCCTACCGAGACTTGGTCCGAGAGTTAGGCTGGAATGTACCAACCACGGCGGCCACACTCCTTGACATCGCCACCAACTTTGCCTCAGGCGAAGAGGCTATCGGTGCCATCTTCCCTGGCAACGACACCAAGGGGAAGCGAAGGGACGAGGCCCCCGGGGCCTCAGCCCCCAACCTCCCCAAGAAAAGAAAAAGGGTCGCCAAGGGAAGCAAGTGGTCCTCAAGGCCGATCTAGTCACGGCCACAGATCGCAAGAATCGCCAAGGCCCCACCAGAGGCCCTAGGCTCTTCGACGACATGCTTAAGAAGGCCTACCCTTACCACCAGGGCCCGGTGAAGCACACCCTCGAAGAGTGCACCATGCTCCGGCGTTACTACGCTAAGCTTGGGCTCCCCAATGACGATGCCAAGAAGAAGGACGCCGGCGATAGGGACAATGACAAGGACGATGGGTTCCCCAAGGTGCACAATGCCTTCATGATCTTTGGCGGGCCTTCAGCGTGCCTCACGGCGCGTCAGCGAAAGAAGGAGCGCCAGGAGGTCTTCTCGGTGAAGGTGGCCACTCCCCGGTACCTCGACTGGTCTTGGGAGACGATCACCTTCGATCAGGATGACCACCCCAATTATGTCCCAAACCCCGGGCAGTACCCACTCATCGTCGACCCGATCATCAGCAACACCCGGCTCACCAAGGTGTTGATGGACGGAGGCAGCGGCCTCAACATCCTCTATGCCAACACCCTGGAGCTCCTAGAGCTCGACCAGTCATGACTTCGAGGCAATGCCGTGCCCTTCCATGGCATCATGCCAGGGAAACGCACGTGACCCCTTGGGTGCATCGACTTGCCCATCTGCTTCGGCACTCCCTCCAACTACCGCAAGGAGGTCCTCACCTTCGAGGTGGTTGGGTTCAAGGGGACCTATCATGCCATCCTAGGGCGCCCATGCTACGCCAAGTTCATGGTGATCCCCAACTACACCTACCTCAAGCTCAAGATGCTAGGCCCCAATGGCATCATTACTGTCGAGTCCATGTATGAGCATGCATATGACTGCGATGTCGAATGCATCGAGTACGTCGAGGCTCTCGTGGAGGCCGAGACCCTCATCGTCAACCTCGACCGACTTGGTAGTAAAGTGCCCGACTCCAAGCGTCGTGCTAGGACTTTCGAGCCCACAGAGGCCGTCAAGCTCGTCCCGGTCGACCCCACCTGCTCCAACGACCGGGCGCTGAGGATCAACGCCACCCTCGACAGCAAATAGAAAGCCATGCTCGCCAACTTTCTCCATGCGAATGCCGATGTATTCGCGTGGAGTCCCTCAGACATGCCGAGCATACTGAGAGAGGTCGCTGAGCATGCCTTGGACATCCAGGCCAGCTCTAGACCGGTGAAGCAGCGCCTACGCCAATTCAACAAGGAAAAGCGTAGGGCCATCAACGAAGAGGTGCAGAAGCTTTTGGCAGCCGGATTCATCAAGGAAGTTTCCCATCCAGAGTGGTTAGCTAATCCTGTGTTAGTTAAGAAGAAAAATGGGAAGTGGAGGATGTGTGTAGACTACACCGGTTTGAATAAAGCATGTCCAAAAGTCCCATTCCCATTACCCTGAATCGACCAAATCGTTGACTCCACTATGGGATGCGAAACACTATCTTTCCTTGATGCGTATTCCGGTTACCATCAAATCAAGATGAAAGAATCCGACCAGCTCACGACTTCTTTCATCACACCATTCGGCATGTACTGCTATGTGACTATGCCGTTCGGCCTCAGAAACGTAGGGGCCACGTACCAGCGGTGCATGACCTAGGTCTTCGGCGAGCAAATTGGGCGAACCGTCGAGGCCTACGTGGACAACATCGTGGTCAAGTCCAGGAAGTCCAGTGATCTTTTCGATGACTTGGAGGTAGCCTTCAAATGCCTCAGAGAGAAGGGCACCAAGCTCAACCCCGAGAAGTGTGTCTTTGGGGTCCCCTGAGGCATACTCTTGGGATTCATAGTCTCAGAGCGCAGCATCGAGGCCAACCCAGAGAAGGTCTCGGCCGTGACCAACATGGGACCAATCCGAGACCTCAAGGGAGTGCAGAGGGTTATGGGATGCCTTGCGGCCCTAAGCCATTTCATCTCGCACCTTGGCGAAAAAGGCTTGCCTCTTTACCGCCTCTTGAGAAAATCTAAACGCTTTTCTTGGACCCCCGAGGCCGAAGAAGCCCTCGCCAAGCTCAAGGCACTGCTCACCAATCCTCCCATCCTGGTGCCGCTGAGCAAGGGTGAGGCCCTCTTACTCTATGTTGCCACAATGACCTAAGTGGTCAGCGCGGCCGTAGTGGCCGAGAGGCAGGAAGAGGGGCATGCTTTACCCGTCCAATGACCTATTTACTTCATCAGCGAGGTGCTCTCCAAGACTAAGACACGCTACCCCCACATCCAGAAACTGATCTACGCCATAGTCTTGGCTCGACGCAAGCTGTGTCACTACTTCGAGTCCCACCCGGTGACCGTGGTGTCGTCTTTCCCTCTGGGAGAGATAATCTAGAACTGGGAGGCCTCGAGTAGGATAGCCAAGTGGGCCATCAAACTCATGGGGGAAGCCCTATCTTTTGCGCCTCGGAAAGCAATTAAATCCTAGGTCTTGGCCGATTTTGTGGCTGAGTGGACCGACACCCAACTACCACCTGCTCAAGTCCAGGCGGAATGCTAGACCATGTACTTTGATGGGTCTCTGATGAAGACCGGGGTAGGCGCGGGTCTGCTCTTCATCTCACCCCTTGGAGTGCACATGCACTACATGATTCGGCTCCACTTCGCCGCCTCCAACAACGCAGCCGAATACGAAGCCCTTGTCAATGGCTTGTAGATCGCCATCGAACTTGGAGTATGGTGTCTCGACATACGGGGCGATTCACAGCTCGTTGTTGATCAAGTGATGAAGGAGTCGAACTGCCATGACCCCAAAATGGAGGCGTACTACAAGTTGGTACATCGCCTAGAAGACAAGTTCGACGGTCTTGAACTCAACCACATTGCGCGAAAATTCAATGAGGCCACGGACGAACTAGCAAAGATGGCATCGGCATGAGCCTCGGTCCCCTCGAACATCTTTGCCAGAGACCTCCACAAGCCTTCCATCGACTATGCCTCGGTGGTGGAAGAGGGCCCATTGGTCGAGCCCACCACAGGGCCCAAGGCCCCCTCTATCACCGAGACCCCTACGGCCGAACAAGAGGCCATGGAAATCAACGTAGAGCCACCTGAGGTTGACTAGGGCATGGATTGGTGAGTCCCGTTCCTTGATTGCCTTATTCGAGGAGAGCTTCCTACAGATAGGACCGAAGCCCGATGGCTTGCGTGATGAGCCAAAACATACATCCTCAGCAACGGCGAGTTGTACAGGCAAAGCCCATCTGGCGTCCTCCAATGGTGCATCACCATCGAGGCAGGCTAGGCCCTACTTTGGGACTTGCACGCGGGGGCCTGTGGGCACCATGCAATGCCTCAGACGCTCATCAGAAATGCCTTCCGCCAAGGGTTCTACTGGCCAACGGCGGTTGCTGATGCCACCAAGCTGGTACGCTCCTATGAGGGATGCTAGTACTATGCGTGGCAGATGCACCTCCTGGCCCAAGCCCTCCAAACCATCCCCATTACATGGTCGTTCACCATGTGGGGGCTGGACATGGTTGGGCTTCTATAGAAGGCCCCCGGGGGCTATACCCATTTGTTGGTAGCGATCGACAAGTTCTCCAAGTGGATCGAGGCTCATCCAATCACTCGAATCAAATCTGAGCAAGCAGTGTTGTTCTTCACTGATATCATCCATAGCTTTAGGGTTCCAAACACCATCATCACTGACAATGGGACACAATTCACTGGGCGCAAGTTCCTGACGTTCTGCGATGACCACCACATCCGTGTGGCCTGGTCGGCCATAGGACACCCTAGGACAAACAGCCAGGTAGAACGTGCCAATGGCATGATCCTATAGGGCCTCAAGCCAAGAATATACAACCGGTTGAAGAAATTTGGCAAGAAATGGCTTACTGAACTCCCATCGGTCATTTGGAGCCTAAGGAACACTCCGAGCTGAGCCATGGGGTTCACACCATTCTTCCTGGTCTATGGAGCCAAGGCCATCCTCCCCACTGACTTGGAGTACGGTTCCTCGAGGCCCCCGTGTGGTGCCACCTTATGTGGTGCCAAGGCAGGCGCTTCTGCCTGACGCTTCCGGCTAAAGACAAAACACTCACAAGGTCAGCATATGGCCAAAGAACGAGTGGAAGATGCTGCAAACTCCACTAACAAAACACTTACCTTGAACGGGGACATAATAGCTTCTGCATTGCGTCCCTCGTCCTCTACAATGGTGGTGGCGGCGGCGGTGGCACGACCCCTGTGTCTGTCAATGCCGGCCGGCCCTCGTCGGACTCTGACGCCCCCTCGACCCTCTGCGGAGGCTATTGGGTCACCCCCGCCATCGCCCATTCCACCTCTGCCATCAACACCATCGGGCTGATGATGCACTTTCCCAATGCTCGTGTCTTGGGCGTGTCAGCCTTGGTCCCAGGGCGGGCGATCGCCAGCCCCGAGGTGTCCTCTCCTCCTCCTCCTAGAGACACCGGGCCGCTCGCCGATGCCCCGGGCACCATCCCCCTGACGTTAGGGAGATGGTCCAGAGGACCCCGCCCTGTCTTGCTCTCGTCATCATCGCTTGAAGAATCCGTCAATGACGGTGACGAAGACGGCTCCTCTGGGAGATCGTCATGCCTCTGCTGCCGACGATGTTTCTCCAGCTCATCGCGCTTGAGGCTCTTCCTCTTGTGCCTTGCCTCCTCAGTGTCCTTCCGCTCCTTGTACGCCTCGGCATGCGCCCTATTCGCTGCCCGCCGCTCTGTGTCCTTGGGAACGGGCGGCGGGGAGGCTCGCACATCCCTCATCCCCTACAGGAACGGCAAAAGCAAATAAGGGAATAGATTGAAAATGTAAGGAGTGAGGAGGCCTCAAGGGCCGCAGCGGCGCCTGACTCACCAGAGAGATGTAC
Organism: Miscanthus floridulus; assembly: GCF_019320115.1. Classification (NCBI taxonomy): domain Eukaryota; kingdom Viridiplantae; phylum Streptophyta; class Magnoliopsida; order Poales; family Poaceae; genus Miscanthus; species Miscanthus floridulus. The sequence goes on along the minus strand of NC_089580.1, from coordinate 4,192,171 downwards.
CCCCACGATGGGTGCATTAGGAATGGGGTCAAATCATTGCTCCTCTGCCACCCCTCCACCATCTCTCTCACCCGACGTAGAACCTCCTCTTCGGAAAGGGCAACGGCGGACAACCGGATACTGTCGATCGGCTCACCCGGTGTCATCTCGAACAGGCGTTGCCACTGAGCCATCAGCGGCAACACCCTCCGGCGATGGAACACCGCCACGACCATGACCACCATAAGGCCATAGCTGCGTAGCCTCTCTAGTGCCTTCAGGAGCGGCTGCAGCTTGGGCTGATCAACCAATGGGACGCCATACCTCTACCTCTCCGGCTGGCTCTCCACAACCCGCCCGGTATAGGGGGGAAGCCCGCTGTCATCATTGCGGAGGTAGAACTAGCTATTGTACCAACAGCGGTTGGACGACGCGAGCTGGGCTAGGATGTAGAAGGGCTGCCTATCTTGGCGCACTTGGAGAGTGCAGCCGCCGACCCTCAATGCCTTCCATGTGCCCGTCGTGCCCACCGGCTTGGTGTTGAGCCCCGCCTGAAAGAAGTGGAGCCACAGCTCCCAGTGGGGGGCAATGCCCAGGTACCCCTCATAGATGGCGATGAAGATGGCCACCTGCGCGATGGAGTTGGGGTTAAAGTTGTGGAGCTCCATGCCATAGTAATGCGGGAGCGCCCACATGAACTGGTCTGCCGGCAAGCCAAGACCGTGCTCATGGAAGGCCACAAAGCTCATGATGTAGCCATCGCGTGGCCTCGGCTCCGGCTCGCCCCCTAGAGCAATCCACTCCGGTCTATTGGGGTCGATAACCGAGCGGAGGAGACCATCGTCGACGAGCGACTGTAGCGTCGTCGTAGACACATCGGATGGACCCCAAGGATCTGCCTAGACGACAACAGCGCCGCCGGCCATGGGTGTGGTGGAGAATGCGGCTACGATGGTAAGGCGTGCTCTCGCTATCCCTCTCTCTCTCTCTCTCCTTTCCTCCCCCTTCTCCCTTCTTCTCCCCGGCGCTCTCTTCCTCTGTTCTTAGCAACCGCTCGAGGGCAGAAAGGGCGAACGCAGGCAGGTAAGGTAAGGAGGGGTGGGGCATGGCTTGTCACGTATTTATGAGGGAGGGAAGAGGGCAAAATAGACAGGTGATGAAACCGGGGAAGTTTCCCTTAGATCTAGCATAGTTAATCCGGATCCGACCAAACCGCCCATGCGTCCACCTTTTCCTTATTAACCGTGCACACACAGTAACGTCCCATCTGCAGACATTGCGTTGCATCCGACCACAGCGATGGCAAGTGCCATTCCGTCTCCCTAAGGAACCGCCTCAAAAGGCGCACCCGCCGTCGCCAGCCAATGGGAAGGGAATATCCCCCACCCGATTCCTTTCAGACGAAGGAACTAGGCACCGAGCCCATTACAATCCAAGGGTTCGAAGGCTGGGCCCCCGAGGGTCTCGATAGCCGCCCTAGGACAAACAGAGTTAGGGATGACTATGGGCGATCCCGTACATGGCCGAGGCCCAAGCAAGTGATTGCTTGGGATGCCCTAAGTCATGTCCGACACTGGTAGGGAGGTCTCTGAATGGGATCCCACCGTAGGGAGGCACCGAACCCTCGGGGCCAATCGAACGGCCCTGGGACCCACTAGAGAAACCCTCTGGTACTTTTGGAGTGCGTCTCTGGACTACTAGCTGACCCCTATCGAATGGGGCATGGCCTCCACTCAGACTTACCCGGTAACAGCTCACCGGAGGTGTCACTGCTTGTGCCCACCGAGGGTAGCCTGGCATACTCCACCCCTCCTTCCGAACGAAAAGGATGTGCGAGGGCCACATAAAAAAGATAGGGAAACTCCTGATTGCCCTCTTGCTCCAAGTAGAGGCTTGGGGGCTCTTCCTGCAACCAATCCGAGGCCTAGCAACCCGAACTCGCACTCGAGGGCTTGGCAAACGCGATAAAAGGCACCGAGCCCGTTACAGTCTAGGGGTTCGAAGGCTGGGCCCCCGAGGGTCTCAACAGCCGCCCTAGGACAAACAGAGTTAGGGATGACTATGGGCGAGCCCATACATGGCCGAGGCACAAGCAAGCGATTGCTTGGGATGCCCTAAGTCATGTCCGAGACCGGTAGGGAGGTCTCTAAATGGGATCCCACCATACGGAGGCACTGAGCCCCCAGGGCTAATCGAACAGCCCTAGGACCCACTAGAGAAGCCCTCTGATACTTTTGGAGTGCGTCTCTAGACCGCTAGCCAACCCCTATCAAATGGGGCACGTGCCTCCACTTGGACTTACCCGGTAATAGCTCACCAGAGGTGTCACTGCTCGCGCCCACTAAGGGTAGCCTGGCATACTCCACCCCTCCTTTCGAACGAAAAGAATACGTTAGGGCAGCACAAAAAAGACAGGAAAACTCCTGATTGCCCTCTTGCTCTGAGCAGAGGCTCGAGAGCTCTTCCTGCAACCAAGCTAAGACCCAGCGACCCGAACTCGTACTCGGGGGCTCGGCGAACACGATAAACACCCCTCCTTCCAAACAAAAAGGATGTGCGAGGGCCGCACAAAAAAGACAGGGAAACTCATGATCACCCTCTTGCTCTGAGCAGAGGCTCGGGGGCTCTTCCTGCAACCAAGCCGAGGCCCAGCGACCCAAACTCGCACTCGTGGGCTCGGTAAACATGATAAAACCCTCACTCAACATGAGAAAAGCTCCTGGAGGAATAAATCCACTCCTCTAGGGCCTCGGGGGCTACACTCGGCGGATGCGCTCACGTGCACCCACCGAAGCCTCGAGTATGAAACACCACTTCGCCAGGAGCTGCTGCGAGCCGAGTCTCATCAAAACCTTAGGGAGAGCGCTCACACTCTCCCCGAGGCTCGGGGGCTACTGTCGGGTACCATAAAAATGGGTCCCCTAAGCAAGAACCAAAAAAATCGCTTAGACCTTATCAAAATCAAAGCCAAGAGACAACCACCGGTGAACCCCCACCTCATCTAAGGCTCAGCTAGACCGTCCGACCCTCCTCGAACAATATCCGGGCTCACCCGAAGCGGGCTCAGCCCAGAATGAAACCACGAGGCCTCGGATGAGGTACCGATTCTCCGACTCACTCGAGGCCCCACCCGTAAGGCCTCGGATGAGGTACCGATTCTCTGACTCGCCCGAGGCTCCGCCCGTAAGGCCTCGGATGAGGTACCGATTCTCTGACTCACCCGAGGCCCCGCCCATAAGTCCTCGGACGAGGTACCGATTCTCTGACTCGCTCGAGGCCCCGCCCATAAGGCCTCGAACAAGGTACCGATTCTCTGACTCGCTCGAGGCCCCACCCATAAGGCCTCGGACGAGGTACCGATTCTCCGCCTCGCTCGAGGCCCTGCTCGTAAGGCCTTAGATGAGGTACCAATTCTCCGCATCGCCCGAGGCCCCGCCCGTAAGGCCTCGGATGAGGTACCGATTCTCCGCCTCGCCCAAGGCCCCGCCCGTAAGGCCTCGGGTGAAGTACCGATTCTCCGCCTCACCCGAGGCCCTGCGCCATGAGGCCTTGAACGAGGATGACACATCCAACCAATGCGTCCAACCACTCCCACGACGTTAGCCAAACAATGGCTCGATACAGCGGAGTGGTCGATGAGATGGGAGTCACATCGATGTCATGCCATCCGGGACAGGACGGGGCAGGGGTTACCAGTCGTTGTGCTCGGCACTGTGCCCATGACTGACACCCGTGCTGCACTATGCTGCCTAACCCCTGCTCCAAGGATAGCGCAGCGTGGAGAGTCAAGTCCAGGTCCCTGTAGCCTCGGAATCGACATACAAGACCAACTGCTCCCTCTGAGCCTCGGCTATCCGCTTCTGGGCCCTGTAACGTCCAGTCCCGACATACATGGCCTAGGCCCACTCTTCCTAGGAGTGGTCCCACCTGCGTAGCAACCCGCTTGAACTTTCGTCCTCGCGTCGTTCAAAACGGTTAACCGAAGGTTACTACGCGTCCCTGGCCCTGGTATTTAAGTCGATCCGGGGATCTCAGAGTTTCCAGTAGGGTACTAACTGGTTGCGCAGTGTTTTTTCCGCGGTGCTACAGTAACCCGTGTGAATAGTAACCTGGATTTGGTTGTCCCATTTTCGGGTGAACAGTGCTTGGTCCACAGTAACCCGTAGTTCGGATGCTACAGTGTCGCCGGCCCATGACTGGATTGGATTGGGCCCACTTTGGCCCATTAGGATGTTACAATCACCCCCCCTAAGGATTCGATGTCCCCGTCGAATGCCAGATCAGCTTACCCTTTTGGGACATTTATTCTAGGATCCTCCTCTCTTCAACACGTTTGTGTGGCCCCAAGAAGGCCGAGTCATTGCCTATGCGTCCAGGCAACTTAAGCAGCATGAAGAACACTATCTAACTCATGATCTAGAGTTAGCAGCTGTGGTTCATGCTCTAAAAATTTGGTGGCATTACCTGCTTGGTAATACGTGTCATATGTATACAGACCACAAGAGCTTAAAGTATATCTTTACTCAGTCAGAGTTGAACATGCGACAAAGAAGATGGTTAGAACTGATTAAGGATTATGATTTGGAAGTACATTATCACCCTGGTAAAGCAAATGTGGTTGCAGATGTCCTCAGTCGCAAAAGTTATTGCAATTGTCTGACAGTGAGAACAATGGGTTTGAATTTATGTCAAGAAATGGAAAAGTTGAATGTAGAAGTAATTCAACAAGGAAGTTTGACCAACATAATTGTTGAAGCCACTATTCGAGATCAAGTTATTGCTGCTCAGAAAGAAAACAAGGGTATAGCCCATATCAAGGAAAGAGTCAAGAATGGAAAAGCAGAATGTTTTAGCATAGATGATGAAGGTGTGCTATGGTTCAAGGATCGCCTGGTGGTACCAAAAGTTCCTGAGTTGTGGCAGTCAATTCTAGATGAAGCACATGCTACTAGGTTATCTATCCATCCGGGAAGCAACAAGATGTACCATGATTTGAAGCAAAGATTCTGGTGGACTAAAATGAAAATAGAAATTGCTAGATATATAGCGAAGTGTGATACTTGTCAAAAGGTGAAAGCTATACATTTGAGGTCTGCTGGTGAATTACAACTATTGCCTATTCCATCTTGGAAGTGGGAGGACATAAGTATGGATTTTATTGTTGGTCTACCCAAGACATCAAAGGATTATTGTAGATCGACTCACTAAGTCAGCACATTTTCTTCCGGTCAAGACAATATATCCTACGATCCAATATGCCAAAATGTACTTAGCAAGAATCATGAGTTTGCATGGAGTACCAAAGACTATAGTGTCAGATAGGGGTACACAGTTTGTCTCCAGCTTTTGGAAACACTTACATGCTTTGTTAGGTACCAAACTTCTGTATAGTACAGCTTATCATCCATAGACTGATGGACAGACTGAAAGAGTCAATCAAGTACTTGAAGATATGTTAAGATGTTGTGTTCTTAACTATTCCAATAAGTGGGATGAGTGCTTACCTTTGGTCGAGTTCTCATACAACAATAGTTATCAGGAAAGCATTAGAATGGCTCCATTTGAAGCACTCTATAGTCGTAGATGCAGAACATCATTGAGTTGGTCTGAGCCTGGAGAAAGAAGATTCTTTGGAGTTGACCTTGTAAAAGAAACAGAAGAGAAGGTTAAGCAAATACAAAGTAATTTGAAGATAGCTCAGTCCCACCAAAAGAGTTATGCGGATAGAAGACGGAGACCATTGGTATTTAACAAAGGAGACTTTGTATATCTGAAAGTATCACCAATGAAAGGAGTTAACTGTTTTGATGTTAAAGGAAAGTTGGCACCCCGATACATTGGGCCGTATCAAATTTTGGAGAGGTATGGAAAAGTAGCATATCGCTTGAAATTACCTGAATATCTCGCAACTGTGCATGATGTGTTCCATGTTTCTTAATTGAAGAAGTGTCTCCGAGTGCCTGAACAGAATGTTGAAGTTGAAGGAGTGGAACTAGAACCGGATTTAACTTATTCCGAATATCCTATCCGAGTGTTAGATCAGAAAGATCGTGTTACTCGACGACGAACAATCAAGTTCTATAAGATACAATGGAATCAACATTCAGAAGAGGAAGCTACCTGGGAATCAGAAGATTACTTGTTAGAAAAGTTTCCAGAGTTTCTAGCATCAAAATAGAATAGAGTAATATTAGTTGAGCTCAGTTGCTACAAATTGTGTTTTGTAAAGGAACCTCAGCTGTTTTATGGACAGATTTTGTATGTGTTCTCGCAACACATTTCCTTTTTCATTACTTACCCTATGGCTTTGAATCTCGGGACGAGATTTTTTTTAGGGGAAAGGATTGTAACACCTCGGGTGTTTAAAATACTAAAACTGCCATATCATCATATGCATTGCAAGGCAATTGGTCATATTAAAAACTTTGAGATGCATACACTAAAACAAGTTTATATTCATGTGGTAAGTGTTGAATCGTATTGTTTGACTTAAGTTCAAAGTTTGTTTGGATTTTGAATTTTTCGAGAAAACCCTGATTTTCAGCATTTAAATTCTATCCTGAAAATCCATTTCAAAATCTAAGCATATTTTGGGGTTGAGCCCAAAAGCAAAAGTGTAGAGCTTGACAAGTTATACAAAGTTTGTTTTCGGAGTTTTTCAAGTTGTTTAGAAAAATTTTGAGTAATTCAAAAAGGCGTAATTCGTTAAAATTCCCTATTCAAATTCAAAAGTTCATTTCAAAATCTAGACCGAATTAGGAGATGGTGATAGAAGCAAAGTTGTAGAACTTTTGATTTTGAACAACTTTTGTTTTTGGAGATTTTTGAGTTGTTATGAAAATTTGGGAGTAATTTGTGAAATTTGGCGAATGGCAATTCTGTAAATTCGATGAACAGTGTTCACCGCTTGCGCTACACCGCCGGCGAGCTTCGGTTAGCTTCCAGTCGCGCGCGTGGCCGTCTGGGCGTCGCGTTGGCACGGCGAAGGCTTCCACGTGGCTTCTTTGCGCTTCTTGGTCGCGTTAAAAGCCAGCCACCGTCGCCGTTCTTCGTTTTCTCTTCTCCTCTGTTTTCCAGTCATCGCCGCCGCAGCTCCGTCGAGCTCTCGCCGTCGACCTAGCGCCGTTGCCGTCTCGGCAAAGCCTATCCCAGCTTCGCCTATTCCTTGCGCACCTAGCCAACCAACCTTGGTCGCCTGTATTCACCGAGAACTCATAGTGCGCGCTCTTCTTCCTCGCGGCCGGCAGCGTCTCCGTCGCGAGCGCTTCGCCGTGGCCAGCGTGTTACGGTGATCCTCTGCCCCTGCTGAGTCTTGTTTCAGCTTCGCCACGATGATGTAGTCCTCCCTGACCCTTTGATTTCTCATTTTGACCACCACAGCTCCTAGAACATCGCCACCGACGATGATCTGCTCCGCCGTGCTTGCTCGGAACGTCGACCCACCTCTCCGTTGCTCCTCCGGTCTTGTGCTCTGCTATTCATTGTTCATGTTTACCTAATCATGTGTTTATATGGGTTTGTGAATAAACTTGTTGCCACCCAATTGCTAAAAGATGACTCATTAAAGGCTAATTGCAGTTAAACCAGTGTCAGCCTTTTGAGCCTCATGAACCCCATGTTATATTTGTTGAGTACGACATGTACTTATGCTTGTTTTACTTTTTAAATCTTTAGAAAAATCTCGGATGGGTACCTGATTGCTAGAGTTTGGAGGAATTATACTTGTGATCAACCAGTCAGTTGTTCCTGTGGAATTGGAGTTTTCACCTCAAGATCGGAGTTGTCTTTTCGCTGTTTGCTATTTAAGGTTATATTTTTTATACTAAATACGTTATATATTGAGCATTGTCTATTGATATTACTCTTATTTGTAGTTATATGTGATATTCGACTTCCTAGGCTCACATATAGTGTGTATCTGGTTTTATTCATAAAATTGGGTGCTACAACTGATCGGACAACGGAAGAAAACGCACTGATTGACACGTAGGTTATTGTAGGGATTAATTAAGTTGATCAATATCTCTAACGGGTGATGGATGGTATACAATGAAATTGATAAAAACCTGGCCGCGGAAACTACATGCAGGGCGTTACTGATCAATATATCTAACGGGTGATGGATGGATAGTGCACAATGAAATTGATTAAAAGCTGGCTACGGAAACTGCATGCAGAGCATTAGTGGCATGTAGGTTAATTACTGTGGAGATTAAGCTAATTAATTAGAAAAATCGAACGGTCTATACTTTTGAGGAGTTGCAGCTTTATAGCAATAAATGAATGGCCTCCATCCGTACAAGTATATATGATAGGGCCCAAGGAATAGAACCCAATCCAAACAGAGGAGGAATAAGTTCTTCTCTCCATATAGTAATTTGTCCCCAATCACACAATGGTGTTTGCCAAGAAGGTTGCTAGTGTTCTGTCGTTGCTATTTTTCATAGCCGTGGCCATGGTTATTGTGCTCTCGTCTTTTACCGCGGCAGGTAAATAATGCACACATGTATATATATACTGACTCGTTTGCAGTGCAGCAGGTTAACAGAAGGATCGATGCATATGGGGAGCATACATACATACATACGTACGTACATACGTACATACCTAATCGTTTGTATTTATGTGTTTGGGTGATTGATAGACTACTGCCATAATATCGGGACGTGTAACCTGAGCGTGTGCTACCAGTTCTGCCTGACCAAGAATTACACTGGTAATAACTTCCAGACGTACTGCTTGCTGCCGGGTATCAACAGGAACCCCTCCTGCTGCTGCCGGTTGCCGGGAGGAGCAGATGGAGCATGAACCACCACGACGCCACACGCCGCGGCCCACGGAGAAGCTAAGGGCTCTGATTACGTGCATGGCTGGCTAGCTGGATGCCTGGATTTCAACGCAGATACATATATAGATTTATATATATTCAAGTAAATAATAATGCTTCATGATGTCTTCTATGATACTCTTGAACAATGTATTTCCGTTATTTTGGTAATGGAAATGGGGGTCAACCCTCGGTTCGAAAATAATAATAATAATAATGGTTCATGTAACGTCGAGGATTAGTTACACGTACAAATATATCTATATTATATACTCCTATATATTCATGGATCGATGCGATGGTGGCATGAGCATGGCATCTGCATTTTATTTCTCCCTGTCGAAATCGAAACGTAGAAAAGCCAAAAATGGAGGGAATAGTATTTTCTAGCGAGTTGGGCGGGCCGTGTGTGTGTTTGTCGGCTTTCGTCCCGGGCTGGTTCACTGTTGCCATTCTCCGCCACTCCGCACAGCCCAGGGCGTCGATCGGCCCTCTGGGTCAGAAAAACGGGCCTGGCCTTTTTGGGAAGCTCCAAGCCTGTTAGTGCTATAGTCCTGTCCTCTATGTAGATGTAGCCCAACCAGCCTAACCCACCCAACGCGGCAACGTGGGCTAAGTGCATCCGACGTAGCAATACCTATTTCATCAAGAGCAATATCTTTGCAAACTATAAAATCTACCCGCCCAATTAATTTGCTGAGGATTCTTTAATATACAATTAGTTTGAAATCTTGCCATTAACTATGGCTTCATCACATACCTTATGAAGTCATGAATCTCAAGTTGAAACTCTTGTGCTTATTATATCTTTTGTCGACTCACCTTTTTGCATTTTTTTAAATAATGATTTTTGCCTAAACAATCATTTTAAACCTGCACCATTTCACTTAAGGTAAGTCATAGAGCTTGAAGTGAGATTTTAGACGGTGGTAGCATTGCCAGTCTCGAAAGAATTTTAATACTGAAGCCATATAATGATAGAATTTTTACTCTGAAGTAATCTTAAAAGGCTGTGAAAATATAGCCACCAATGGTTTTCCATACTTCTCAAGATGATTGAATTTTTCTATCAAGAAATTATACGTACGGTTATGGTTATACTATTAATATAGATGTGCCAAACATTTAGTTAAAATATATAAATCTATACCTAATACTAAAGGGACAAAATTTCTGGCTTTTTTTTTGTCCAGCCTTGCCCAACGACACCGGCTCAAGTCTCATGTCCGTTCACGGTTACCTTAACATTGCCGAGATTAGGAGTGGAGAATAGAATAGAAAGAAATACGAGGTTCCAGATGTAAAGATGTCAGAATGAAAGAAAATATGGGAGGGCCTTAATAGTTTTTGAAATAGATCGGGGTTCCTGATGCAAAATGTCCAGATCCGAGTGGGCCTCTCCTGGTGGGCTTCTTTTTCAACCTGGGTTGAATCCTTGCGGTTGGGCCGGCTTAGTTGTGGGCTGAACCAAACACATGCAAGCATTTTTCATTTTCATTCGTTTTTCTCTTTTTCTATAAAAACAAAGATCTTGCAAAATTCGTCAAAATCATAGAAAAATCATAAAAATGCCAAACAAATTTTTTAGCTTCATAAAAATGTGATCTATCCATACATGTCATGAATCTTTTTTGGTTGTGCTTTGTCTATAGGTGTGTTAAATCATTCTTGCATATGTTGCATGCATATAGGTTCGGTGATGACCGAGAACGTGCCAGCGGTAGACCGGAATACGTTTAGGTGGCCCAGGAGTACGAGGAGGATGTCATCATCGTCGGTATTTGTAGGATCGAGATGGCAGATTAGAGGGGGGGTGAATAATTCATTCTAAAATTAATTGCGCCGGCTAACCAAAACAAATACGAAATTAAAACTATCGGTCTAGCCATGACTACACCCTTCTATCTAAGTTCTTAAGCACCTTACAAATATCCTAATTAGGCAACAAATGTGTCGGGCTACCTAGAGTTCACCTAAACAATTCTAGTAGCAAGGTCACATAAACCTATGCAACTAGTACTTTGGCAACCGAGAGAGCTACTACACAAACTAGTAAGCAAAAGCACAAAGCTCCTAAGCTCACTAGCAATGCTCAATAACAAGGCTACACAAGCCAAATTAGAGAGCACAAAATACTTAGCTACATAAACTAAGCAATGTAACTAATTAAAGAGGCTACTCAAGCCAAATTAGTTATGTAAGGGAGCTATTTCTATGCTACACAAGCAAGAAGGTAACTAGCAAGCTACACAAGATAACTAATTACAAGTGCAACTAAACAAACACAATATATGAATAAGTAAATACAAGCTTATGTAAGAGGATTGCAAACCAACAGGAAGATGATGACACGGTGATTTTTATCCCGAGGTTCACTTGGTTGCCACCAAACTAGTTCCCATTATGTCGACCACTCACTTGGTGGTTTGGCGGCTAATAGGTGTTTCACAAACCTAGCCCACATGTTGGGTGTTGTAAGAACCTACCCAAAAGTGAGGGTAGCTCAATGACACGCTCTACTAGTGTTGCTCTTCGCAGCTCCCGCGGGGTGAGCACGGTACCCCTCATAAAATCTTTCTTTGGAGCACTGCACAATCTTCTTGCATGCTTCATGACGAAGAACTCACCACCAAGCCATCTAGGAGGTGGCAACCTCTAAGAGTAACATAAAATCCCCAATCACAAGGATTACCTAGTGCCACCAAATACAATCCTCAAATGCACACACACTAGGTCTCTCAATCCCTCACTCAAATTAGCACCAAGCTTGACAGGGAGAGAAAGGGGAGGAGGTGGATCTTCAATCTCTCATGCACACCCACAAAGGGCTCTCAATCTCTCCTACAAATTTCATCTCAAATCATGGGAGAGAGAGAGAGAGAGAGAGAGAGAGAGGAGAGAGAAGAACCCTAACTTGCTTGCTCTCCAAATGTGAGAAAATGGTGAGAGAAGTGAGGAGGAAGGGGGTTGCAGCACCCCAAATACCCTCAGCTTGCGCTCCTGACCGTTGGGACGTGTAGATCTGAGATGAACCAGAATATCTGGGTTAGGCCTAAAAAATATCTGGGCAAGCTCCTCTAGTTGCACGCACATCCGCTAGAATATCTAGGTCGGGCAGGAAAAATATTTGGGTGACCCCTCTCTATTTGGGCACAACCAACAACCCTTTTTCCAACTTTTTAACCCTTTTCAAGGGGCTAACTTTCCCACAAAGTACCAAAACATTTTAGCACTTAAGTTAGCATTTTCACAAATAATTTTCTAGGGCTTTCTCATTCACCTCACCATGTCACTAAGCCCAATGCATATGCAAATGAAACTCACAAGTGGCACTAGATAACCGTTGTAATTAAAGATTTCCCCTCTTTATAGTACGACTATCTATCCTAAACCCAGTCAAGCACTTCTCTACTCAACTTAGACCAGTGAAATAAAATGCCCTACAAATATACCTTTGCCTTGCGCATTCTATTTCATCTCTTGCAATGTTGATGCCACACAAGCACCAATCCTTCATCAAGCCTTTTGATCATCATCATGAGTCAACACTTGGCTTGATCTTCCTTGAATGATATGATCTACTTCATATCATCATGTGACCTTTGGTTCATCGATCTTGATCTCACTTGCTCTTCACCATTGCTTTGGTCCATCGATGCCTAGTCTTGCTCAAGCTTCCCCGCAATGTGGTTCATCGCTTCAAAGCCTCTGACTTGCCCTTCACGCTTGCAATCAGTCCATTAAGCCAAGCCTTATCTTGATCTTTTCCACCTAGTAACATGATTCCTTGTCATGTCTCATATGCAATGAGCTCCTTCATCACATGTGTGAGCCTTGCAACAAATCTAAGACATCTTCACTATCATGGCATGAGTTACTCACACAAGTATACATGTGGACTAATCACCTGCGTATCCCACATTTAAACATATTAGTCCACCTAGGTTGTCACTCAATTATCAGAACCAAACAAGGACCTTTCAGTGTTCCCGAAGCCTTCACTAACTTTTTGATGTCTGGTTCCTACCTAAGGCAAGCTCTAGTGCATAACCCCTACTTTTCAACAATTATATATAGGTTCAGCGATGACCGAGAACGTGCCAGAGGCAGACCCAGAATACGTGGAAGTGGCCGAGGAGTACGAGGAGGATGTCCTCATCGCCAGTGTTCCTGAAGCCTTCATGGACTTTTCGATGTCCAGTTCCTACCCAACGCAAGCCCCGGTGCATAAGTTTTGAGGAGAAAGATTTACACCATCTAATATAATTTTGATTAGAAATAAAACTTATTTTTATTAAAATATGGATTAGTCAATTGTACAACTAATTGTTTCATGAACCAGAATCTTGGATAGATTATTGTCTAATGAAATCTAAACAGATGTATTTATGTAATTCCTAATGAGGGCTGCCGTGTGAAAAATTAAGAGAGGTCTTCGGTCATAATCATTGGCGGACATGCAAATCCTTTACACATCGATAAAAAAGTTAAGGAGGTTAATATGATGCGTAAAAAAAAGCTACAAATGTCTATATTGAATCATAGAAACATATGGGTAGTATGGAAAATTAAAGTTATGATATATTTATATCTAAATAATTATGCACTTTGCAATGGAAGGAAAACTATACCAAGGTGTATTTTAATTCGATACAAGTTTAGTAGGACATTGTTATTTATTGTCAACATTAACTTATGTCATGGATGTGACGATCATCACAAAATAAATTATAAAAGCATAAAACATAAGTAGATATGTACCATTCACGTTATCATTTTGCATGAATGTTTAATAGTTTTTTTTCTCCCATTGCAACTTACGGGCATATTTGCTAGTATAACTAAAGTAACAACCTATAAAAATTATATGTCATGGTTACTAGTATGGTTTTAAAACAATTTATTAGTATCTTTAGTATATGAGTTGTTAATGATTTTTTTATGAAACATGACATATAAATTTATCTCTCATGCATACTGACATGATATGTATGCTTATTTTTAAATCTTAATATATTAAAATTGATAGAAGTGGGTAATATAGAAACATATATGTGCTCTATAGTTATTTAAACAATTTTTAATAAAAAGGTGTTGATAACTTTTTAATGTGGATTTGAGATTATATTTGATTATTCAAATGATAAGATAAAAATTGCATTACGTAAATTATCTATCATAATAAGAGGACATGGATAATTAGATAGAAATTTTAATATACTTTAGGTCATGTTTCTTTATGGCATATGTCGGTAGTTCAAATATAAGTCACGAGTTGCTTTATGTGTTTTACGCAATAGCATAGGTGAGTAATTATTTCGAAAATAGAATAGATCCAATAGCTATTATTATCAATGGTGATTAGGTTATACTGAATTGGTGGTCAAAATTTTTGGATTTTTGTGAGAATTTTTAGGATCTATCTTTTGTATTCTTATCATGTCTTGTGGGGATTAATGTGGAGGTTTCATTAGAGATCTCTAGTTGTAATTTCTATTTTTATCTTTTTGTAGCCCGATATATATTTAGTCAAAACATGATATTAAGATATATAAACTCTAGTTGCATCACTTTTCCATGACTTCATGAATCATAATTTAGCTTTCGACTTCTAATCGAGTTGTACCATTTTCCCACATGTTAAATAGAAACTTAGTGTTTTTCCATCTTTTATTCAATTTTATTATTATTATTAAAAGGTTTAGGTCCTACAGTATTATTTTTTCACATGTTTATTAAGTTGAAACTCAGATTGCATAGCACTGAATTTGTTGAATTTATTATATCATATGATTATATGTGTAGTATTGTTTTATATATCATAGACTGCTTAAAATTAAATTACCAATGATATGACATAATATTACAAAATTAGAATAGATCTAAGTGCATAATGTATTTTGGCTTTTCAAACTATAAGATGTTTTATACTTTAATCATCATCGCCGATATGAAATTCCTCTATTCTAAATTATAAGACGATTTGGTTTTCTAGATACATCATTTTTACTATGCATCTAGATATAGTGTATATCTAAGTACATAGCAAAACCTATGTATCTGAAAGGCCAAAACGTCTTATAGTTTGGAATGGAGGGAGTATATGACATTTTCATCCTCATTTTCTATTACGTTCGATAGTTATTTTCTGCCTTTGCAACACATAGACATTTTTTTACTAGTATTAAAAAATAAAGGGACATAAAACAGATTAAATAGATTGTTGGTTCCAAATCCTCTTTTTATTAGCATACATAAATGGTATCCATGCACGTGCGGCACACACGTGTCTAGGCGGCATCTTATTATTTTTTTTGAAGCAGGCGGCATCTTATTCTTAATAATATGACACCGGTTTTCTTAAAATATTACAGTATGTATTTGTTTTATAAATCTTGTATGCAGTTAATAAGGAAAAAACTAAATTAACTAATATTGAGAAAAGCTTGCAACGTGTAAGTCTGCCACACAGTCACTCCGTACTCCACTCCACTTGATCATTTAATCATTGGTTCCAATTGTTGGAGGCGTGCTCTGCTGACTTCTGCTTAGAGCCTGTCTCAGTGAGGACATTTATTCATGAGGTAATATTGTAATTTCACATAAAGCTCATCAGTTTATTTGAAAACAGAATCAATATAATAAGGACTTCTAATTCCTCCATAGTTGGCACACCCTTGATAACAGAATCAACAAATGAATTTGGATTCCATAATTAGATTAAGGGTCTTCAATCAATTCTCCCAACAATTTGTCATGACTCTTCTTCATCCCCGTGTTCCTTTGTAGGAGAATATAGTTTTTGTAGCTTATCCAGAGAGTACTACAAAATTTGTCCAAGGTATTGTTTGTCCTGGGAACCTGATTAAAGTAACTTCCCGCCAAACGCAATATATATTTGTCTCATATATGTATCATGGTTCACTATAATCCACAATATTAATTGACATATTCTTACCTGAGTCAAAATTTCAAGGTTAATATTGCCAATGATTTCTTCTTTCCACCCTGTAGGCTGTAGGAGCTAACTCTACCAATGCTTCCCTGACTCCCTATACCAGGCTGACCAGATAACCGTAGTCTGGTATGTCTCCTCTCATTGAATCCGCAACCACGTCCCAGAAAGCTTTCTCTGTTGAAATTTTCTTACCTGATTCAAAATTTCAAGGTTAATATTGTCAATGATTTCTTCTTTTTCCACCCTGTAGGAGCTAACTCTACCAATGCTACAATTTAGATATGAGTAAGTCATTACATTTATTGTGTAAATTCAGACATGCAGTAAAATCAAGGTCGAGCACATAAGACTGAATAACTGAAGAAAGAGATGACCATGTAACTGAAATGTTTGGACATGGAGCAGGAGGTGAGGTCTGTGTGCAGCGGAACAAGTAGGCTTTTGCAACCGTGCTAACACTACGGGCTACATTAAGTTCAAAGTTAATTCTATCAAATTTGAAGTGTAGTTTTCTAAAAACATGTATCTAAACACTAGCAAGCATGCTGCTCCATTAAAAGAATGGGCACATATCCCACGAATTTTTTCTAAAAATCCTACAAAATGATGATGTGTCACTGTTTGAGTGGCCCGTTCTAATGGTATGGCAAAATACAAAACAAAATAAAATTTACAAAAAATAAAATGAGATAAAATTTCCCTAGTATTAAGGGATGGTCATCTGAGGGTTTCTTTTAGCCTTTTTAAGATGTGGCATAATTGTACAGAAAAATAGTCTTACCTCATATGTGACATATCCATGAATGGAACTATAACAATGTCCCCCAAAGTAATCTGCCTCCTTCAGCTCTACATTGACCTCCTTTATTCCATTCTGTGAAGCGTTTTGTTTATTAGAACTTTGAACAGTAAATTACTACTGAACTAATAATTCAGCTGTAGAAACCTACCAAAGCACCAAAGAAGCGAGCAACAACATCAGATGCTGGTTAGCAGATGACAGGATGCCAATAAAAAGTTGAACAGGTTCAGCTGGCAAGGGTGAGGCCTTCCACTGTTTAGACATCTCAAGATAATTTTTTGTTGCAAAAGTAGGATCGAGGTGAAGTGGGCAAATAACCAGCCAAAACCAACTCGACATCAATGTCTCCTTTCAAAGACAACTGTGTCGTATCCTCAATATTTGTAGCCCTGTCAAGCCAAATAGTGAGCAACATTAGAAAATTAAATCTTGAGATATCATTGAGAGAGTTACATAACACACTCTTGCTGAGTTACATAACACACAAGCTCGTTCGGCTGCTCCACTCTCCGCTTGTTTCAGTATGTTTCAGCTTATTCTCTCTCATAGAACATTATTGAATCATCCAAAATCATCCGAAATCAGTCAAAAACTGATCAGCCGAACGAGCCTGGCAGCATCTGTAATTACTGAAACCATATGCTGTACCCACAGTTATGGCAGCATCTGTAAACTGAATTGTCATACAGCCTGAGCAATACCCACAGTTGTAATTACTGAACCATATGCCGAGCGTTTGGTTCACGACCAACGGATGCCGCGCCGCACTGCACCCTCCGCGCCGTAGTTGCGTCGTGTGTTTGCTTTGCTGCCCCATTTGCGGCTGCCGCAGACTCGCCCGTGCTCGTCCAGTTCAATTTGGCTGCCAAATCGTGCCGCAATTGTGCCGGCCGTTTTCTGCGCCGCACATTCGGCAAGCCAGAGACTCGGCACGGCATCTTTTGGACACGTCCAAACGGGAATATGACAATATTATTTTAAGAATCCAGCGGGAATTAACTTGATCGTACGAAATCTTTCTAGCAATCGTTCTTACAGTTTCGAATCGTCGACAAAAACTCTCATCTCTGGTATAAACCACCAATCAAAATTATACTAGGTCTTCTAAAAAAGTCCCCCCTGAGAGATTACAACCATTTTGCACCAACAAAATTGTATCCAGGATTACCGTATCATTAAAATATATGACTCCTAATCCTTTCTCACAGGCTTCAACTTGATCCGATGGCCAACGTTATTTAGATCTCCTCCATCCAGGCTTCAACGCACGCCTCACGTATCCCGCAGTCTATGGTAAAATGGAAACCAATGGAAGTTAATCAAGGCAAATATGGAAGTCAATCAAGGCAAATAGGAAGGAGGGATCCGTGACTTCGATCAAGGCAATTTCCAGCATATCCCACAGTCTACGGTAAAATAGAAACCAATGGACGTCAATCAAGGCAAATATGGAAGTCAGTCAATGCAAATAGGAAGGAGTGATCCGTAACTCCGATCAAGGCAATTTCCAGAATTGTCATTATAATGGAAAAACCCACGCCGAGCCCGGCCCCATCTGACACGCCCCTTCCAAAACTCTCTGTGCCGCTCTGGTATTGCGTCAATAAGGAATGGCGACAGACCTGCCAACATACCCACTCGCATGTTTCCGTCAAGAACACGTGGGACCTGGTTTGGTGACCCCACGCGTCAGTAGGAGCAGTGGAGCGTCTGCAGCATGGCTAAACCTGGAAAGGTCTATCCCTTTTTTCTCATAAAATACCAACGGCGGACAAGTAAGCAAAACGGGTCACTTACAGTTCGGGCCCATAGAGAGAAGATCGATGAAGAGGTTTAGCACATTTGGTTTTGCCTATTTTTTTAAAAAATAGAAGAAATATCCGGTTTCATCCTCCAAAGAGATGAGTTAGACCAATGTGTTACAAAAGTAACACACTACACGCCCCGACCGAGTTTACAAAATAAACGACCCGACTTGACACATGATTATGAAAATAAAAGGTCATTATGAAATAGAACACGCAAGCTAGAGACAATTAGTTTTGTTCTAATTTTTAGATATATAGCTTTTGTTATGCACCTAAATATACATTATGTCTATATACATAGTAAAAACTACTTCCTCCATTCTAAATTATAAGTCGCTTTGATTTTTTGGTATATCTAATTTGTTATGCATTTAGATATAATAATATATCTAGATATATGACAAAATGGATGAACCAAAAAAGTCAAAGTGACTTATAATTTAGAATGGAGGGAGTATGTATCTAGAAAAGCTGAAACAACTTACAATTTAAAATAGATGGAGTACTTAAAACTTACTTGATAAATCAGTTGATTATGCCAAGAAAAAATGTTTTTTCCTTTATTCAATAATTTTCATTAGTTAGCTTTCTAATATCCGAAAATTATCTAAAGAAAGAAAAAACAAGATGGGAGAGAGGGAGAAACCGAGGAACAACCAGATAAATATCCATCGCAGTTGTGCACATATATTTACGACTATATCTACTATTTAATTTTAAAAAAGATCAAATACAATTTTTTTCTTTTATTTATCAAACGTGAATTATATAGTTACTTTAAGAAGCTATATCTACTTTAAGAAGCTTGGTACGACATCTTTGATTATTTGGGATGAAGTTTGCATGAAGTGGCTATGAAGATCTCCAAGACATGTTTAAGGACTTAGACAGATTGTAAATTATATGGTTAATGTGAGAAATAATTTTATTATGCCTTGTTACGTGTAAGTGTTTCTCGGATTGTATATACATGGTCATATACAATTGTGTAAAAGTTGAACTCTAGAAACAAAAATCGTTGTTTGGTTGTTTCCATATACATCCCTGAAATAAAACCATAGCGTTAGCACGGACACTATACTAGTAGAAGCAGAGTGCATCAAAAGAAATTATCAATTTTGAGAAGCGTTGATCGCTCCACCCTACTGGAGTACTGGCCGATTAAGCACTGGTTCTCGTCCTCGACCATTCTACAGATCGAAGTACATCCAGTAGGCGTCCCTGTGCGGTGCGTAGTAGTCCTCGATGGTAGTGTCGACCTGGAACCCTGCCTTGCAGTACAGCGCCACCACAGCCGTCCTCGTCGGGTCGACATGGAGGGAGAGCCACTGGATCTTCCTCTGCCGGCACCGCTCCAATGCGGCCGCCAGTAGCAGCATCGCGTTGGCTCCCACTGCTACATAAAACTTCTTTAGGGGTGGTTAAATTGGGGTTTCAGGGGCAGTTATCCCGACCGCCACTATGCCACAGATCGTAAAGATGGGACGTCTCTAGCAACGAGCTTTTAACCGCCCTTGAAAATGCATTTCTAGGGGCGGTTCAGTTAGGAACTCCGCCCCTGAAAATGGTGTTTTCAGGGGTGGTTCCATTAGGAGTACTGCCTCTGAAAATTCATTTTCAAGGGCGGCTCTAATACATGAATCGCCTCTAAAAATGCTTTTTTAAGGGTGGTCCAAATAGATAAACCACCTCTGAAAAGACATTTTCAGGGGCGGCTGCTGCAATGCAACCGTCCTTCAAAATTTCTTTTTCAAGGACGGCTATGGCAGTGCAGCCGTCTCTGAAAATACATTTTTAGGGGTGGTATAATCAACCGCCTCTAAAAATCAGTTTCAAATTTTTAAATTTGAAAATTCCGGCCATATTTGAAATCGTGTTTTCCCACCTAATTTCAGACCCGATTGCAAATGATTCAAATTAACTTCATAAATACACACAAGTGGACTAGTTAACTATATTAATATACACACATGATCAACAAAGTATTTGTTGCACAATTTCAAATACACATTACAAAATACTAATTAACAATAATTGTGCTCCTGCCCAAAAAATGAAAGGAAGGGTTCCACGCCTGCAGCGCGAAGAGACTAGAACTTGGGATACGTGGCATACTCTGATTCAGGATCAAAGAATAAGCCCCTCGGATTAATAACCTCTCGCATCAAGAACTTGCAAAAATCATTTTGCACTAGCTGAATATCATTTTGTTCAATTTTTTTTGAAGGTGATAGTGTCTGATGCTGCAAAACAGAAAAGGGACAAAATTAGCTAGATTCATATTAATGGACATATGCATATGGTATGGTTCGATGGATCGACTTACGTCTTTAGGGTTATTGTAGTAAATGCCGTTGGATCTTATCCATTGACATACAAAGTAGCCACAAAGCACGGTTCCGAGAGGCTGCCTCGCGCACTGTAGGTCAGTGACATAAAAAAACAAGTACAAATGAATGAAAAGAAACAGTCATCTTATCCTTCTTCTCTGGGTTATGCACTCCACTTTCTTTAACGTAATATCTATAGGCGCTATTCAAAGGAAAAATAATCAGTTTAAACATAACAACAATCAGATGCAAAAATTAGTATCACAGGTAGTAAACTAAGATTACTTATGTCCGTAAAACACTGATGAAACCTTTGTAGTCTTTTTGGTCTTTGTTCATAGAGTCAAGGATCATTATGCTTCCAAATCTCAAACTGATGCTTGCAACGATGAAGTGATCCCTGCATTAATACCAAAGAGAGAATGGTTTCAACGTAAACCATTATCCATGACATATGATATATATTGGTGTCAGTGGGCAAACATAAACCAAATATCGAAGGAAAAAAGATAGTGGTGGATCTTACTTTTTATGGTACGGGGCAAATATAAATTGCAATCTCTCAAAAGCTAAGAACACCTTCTCAATATATAGTGCAGCTTCTTCCTTTGCTTGTTTGTGCACAGCCTGCCTAATTTTTTCTTTTGCCTTGCCCTTGGCACCCGTGAATGCAGGATGATTATCTAACCAAAATAGAGGTCCAGCGTGACTTGCCTTACAAATGAGATTTGGGTCAAGGTATGCGTTCCTCACGCTCAACTTGGCCGCATCCATCCACTCTTTACTACATGAAAAGAAAGTACATGTGTGGTCAAACGATAGCACATGCACATATATAACCAAAATTTGAGGATGAATTTAAGTAAATACTAATTACATGCACCATAAGGTAATCTGACTCAGTTCGAGTCTCTTCTAGCGGAATAAAAATTGCATATCATCAAAAGATATGGCCCATTTCAAAAATTCTACCCCGATGGCGAATATGTCATTAGCTGGGTACCTCACTAGCACTGACTCTAAGCCAAGTTCGACCGCACTCAAGTACCACTTCTAAAAGACCCTCATGTATGCCAATCTCTTGTTGCATTCTAGGGCAAAAACAGGTAGGAATTCCTTGCCTGGCATGTAATCATAGGGGCACTCGGGACTGTCTCCATCCATCATCTCTTTAATGAAGTTATTGCTACTGTGGGTTTTGCTCATACGGTGTTGGCCACTAAAGATTGCTAGAAATGCTTCCTTGGCCTTGCTGGCCTTGGCATTTAGAGGAGACGAAGTTACCCCTGCCTTGCCCTTGATTACAGAAGCGTCCTGGGGGTTCTTTTTGCCAAGAGACCTCCACATCGTAGATACGCCAGCATCCGGCGGGTTGCTACCCTTCTCAAACCCTCTCACCATCTTGGGAATCATTTGTAGCTACGGTGGTGGTGGCGTCGACGCAGCCGTTTGTGGCTACGGTGGCAAGGGCGGTGGGGGCAAAGCTGTTTGTGGTTGCGGTGGTAGTGGGGGTGGTGGTGCTGGCACAACAGTTTGTACCTACGGAAGCGGTTCTATTAGGGGGGTGGGGGTGGCGATTGCAGAGGTGGTGGAGTGTTGCCCACTAACCCTTGTTGTGTTCCTTGTTGAATCTGATCCTGATGTGCCTCTTCATTGCATGCTTCCTCAAACTCAGGTACTCTTCTTCCTACGATGATATCTTCCATAAACTCTTCATAGGAGAAGCTGAGATTGGGGTTTGCCAAGACTACTGAAACATCCATGATCGAATCCCTCATCTGCTACTCATATGTCGGTGACAACTGCGCACATGCTTCGCCCTTGGGGCCTATTTCTGCTTGTTCCTCTACCTGAGCCAATTGCAGTTGAGGCGAAGCAGAAGGTGCACCCGATGGGGTGGTTAACACCACAATGTCTCGTCATTGCCAAGTAATTAAATAGCCTACAAGGTTGCCCAAGACAGTCTCACCATCAGGAGCAGGGATCTCAACTTCATAATTGAGATGATTCAGAGAAACCGAGAGCACTTCAACCCTAACATATTCATTTAGAAGTACATTGATGTGCATAGTGCGTCTTGGATAAGCAGTTTCACTGGCAACCTGTATCGTCTTCCCCATCTTGTTGTAAGGAATGTGCAGAGCACACGGTGTAGGCCTATCAATGGTGTCCACATGAAAAGTCTCAAGTGTGATTGATGCAACACTACTTAGCACTGGCACTGCAGATGATGTTGGCTCCATGGTAGACAAACCTTGTGAAGCTTTCAACTGATTAATCTTTTCATCAATATATGCATCGACCTTCTTACAAAGGGTGTCAAAAAGGTCATCCTTGTAGCATTGCCTTGTTCTATAGCTACTCGCCTCCTGTGGAAAACCATGCTTAAGTCCTAGCTTGGAGGAGACGTCCCGCACACGGCCAGGATGTTCCTTGTTGCCTAGGGCGACACTAAGCTCATCCACCTTCAGTCTGGGTTTAAATTCACCTCGCATTTTCTTCTGAGAAAGTGCCTTTATGGCCTCCATGACTGCTTTAGTACATCTTTGTCCTTAACTTCCCTAGCTCTAACCTAGTTCAGTGTGCGTCCTTCTAAGCCCTCATATTTATACGGCACACCAGCTTCCCTAGCAGCCTCAGCCTCTACTCTCCACTGTTCAACCTTTGGGACATTTCCAGCCAAGCCGAGACGGTGAGGGTGAATGTTCTTTGTGAGCTCACTGTTCAAGACACTCAAGGCTAAGGCCGTAGGTGTGGACTTCTGTTCACAAAACCTTTGCCATTGATCAGGTTTCATCTTCCCAAACTCCTTGAACGACGTACAACCCTTCAGTCGAAAACTAGTATTTAGTTGCAACCTCCAACCTTGAAAACTTTTTGCCGCCTGTTTCATTGCCAACTTCTTGATGAGCTCTTCTGAATCACAAGGGAAACTAAATGCCTCCATCATCATGTTCCATAACTTCATCTTCTCACTAGCGGGCACATCGTTCCAATGTTGTATTGAGCAATCCAAAATGTCCTAGACCGCTGCTCCTATCGTGCTTGCAAAGCGGGAGCATATGCCATCACTGTCTAGGAACTGAGCTGTAGTGTCAATCAAGCATTCCGAGCATCCCATGAATCCTTTGATCTGTCCTAAAAGGGAAATCTATCCTGGGTAGTCAGTGATGGTAACAAAAATGATGGCTTTGCATATAAAGCTACTCTTCGCAAGCTCATCCCACATTTTCACTCCATGCTTCCATAGTGTCTCTAGTTCTTACATCAATAGCTCGAGAAAAACATCTATGTCGATGCCTGGTGCTTTGGGCCCTGAAATTATAATGGTCAGCAACAAATACGTCCTCTTCTGACACAACCATGGAGGGAGGTTGTCGATTGACATGATAACTAGCCATGTGTTGTGTGTGCTAGTCATGTCACCAAAAGGATCCATTCCACCAGTGCTCAAAACAAACCTTACATTTCTCAGATCTTAATGAAATTCTTGGTACTTGGCATCGAAGTCCTTCCACTCTTGTGCATCAGATGGGCGACGTAGCACTCCATCGTCTTTCTTGCATTTATCCGAAGCCCACCATCGCATGAGCTTTGAGTCCCTTAGGTTTGAGAACAAATGCCTCAAGCGATTAATCGGTGATAGATACCACATAACCAATGCAAGAATTCCTCTTTGGTTAGTATCTACTGCTAGGGTGTTGTTTTCCTCTTCAACATTCTGAGAAGCATCAGTTTTCTTTCCACCCTTCATTCACTTTTTCCCAGTGTTAGTACCCTCAATGCAGTCTTCGTTATTTTGTATCGACTAGCACCACAGTTTGGACAATTTATTAGGTCTTTGAACACCCCACAATAAAGGATACAATAGTTTGTGGCATGCATGTATTCATTCCACACCCATCATCAGTGGACTGATAATCTTCTTCACTTGATATGTGTTGGCAGGCACATAGTTTGGTTTAGGAAGCACAACATCCAACAAAGTCAATAGGTTGTTGAAGCTCCTATCGGACCAGCCATACTTAGCCTTCAAGATCAGTATGTCTAGCACAAAACGTAGCAACGACCACCTTTCCTCACAACCCTTTTCCTCTATGTACAAACGTTCTTTCCTTTCGTTCTGCATCATCTCCAAGTTATCTAGCCCTTTCAATAGTAATTCTTGTTCTACGTGGCACAACATGTCATCCTGGAAGTCTTCTTCATCTTCTTCATTGTCTTCACCATCATCCTCCCCACCATAGCCTTCTCCACCACCACAGCCTTCACCACCACCACCGCCTGCAATGTCATCTCCTATACCATCATGCATCATGACTAGATGGGCATCATCATCTTCCCTTACTTCTGATGCATTTGTACCTTCCATGTTGCCTGCTTCTGTACGTCTCTCACCATGATGATCCCAAATCTCATAGTTCTCCATGAAACCCCTTTTTACCAAGTGTGATCTTATCGTATTTGGATCTCGGCATACTATACGGTTCCGACAGTCAAAACAGGGACAATATATATCCTTTGTCTCCTTAATCAAAATGTGCCTTTTAGTTGCTTCAATAAAACCATTCACATCTTGTATATAGGAAGCTTCATGTCTTCGTTTCATGTACATCCATGACTTGTCCCTATGTGCCCTTCAAAAACCAAAGGTATATTTGCATCAAGGTATTATTCACATATAAATATAAAAGCAATTGATGTCTATTTTTTATACAAATATTATATTATTCTAGACCTAAAGCTTAAAAATGATATAAAAAGCTATGTACCAAAATGAAAAGGTAAATACAAAAATTAATAGAGTTCACGTGAGCCAAGTAAGTTGGCCAGAAATGAGTCTAAATTGCTAGGAAAAATAAAAAACCAAACATCACGCATGGCTCTCTCTTGATCTCTAAGCGAAAGAAATTAGTGAAATAAATGTATATGTAAAGTTTGAAAAGAGCTTAGGGATGCCACAGTCTCACCTCTCAAACCCAACGCCTTCAAAGGTTCAAAGGGCAACCCCCCCCCCTATTTTTGCAATTTCTCGCCTCCAAATGAGCTCAACAATGGTGCTCAGCAACGCTGTCGTGAGGAGGAAGATGGCTATTTATGTGGGTCATTTTTTGGGGCGGTTGACTAAATAAAACCATCTCTGCTAATCATCTGTAGGGGTGGTTCTCTTAAGAAACCAACTTTGAAAATAGGTCCCTATTAGAGATGGTTTTGTAAAGAGGACCACCTCTGAAAATCCGTCTTAAGAGGCGGTTCTCTTAACGCAACCGCTCCTAAAAATAGACATATATCTAGAGGCAGTTTTCCTAATGGGACCACCCTTGAAAATTAGTCTTCAGAGGCGGCCATGAAGCTACAGTACCCCAAGCGTGGTTAGAGGTGGCGTGCTAGTTGAACCACCTCTGATTGAAAAGGGGGCGTCGCTAAAAATCATTTCTATACTAGTGTTCGCTGTGCCACGAGCAGGAAGATCTGGCGAGTGGATGCGTCTGCTCTAGCGTCCACGGTGAGGGGGTGCCCCGCCTAGCTCTATGCCTAAGAGCAAGGCTAATAATACAGCCAGTTTGCTAGCTGTAAGGTTCTTTGCAGCCTTCTCTTAGCCCACCCATATAGTAGTTAGCTCTTCACTGTTAATACATGGCCCACTAGTCTCTCTTACAGAGTTTCTTGATACTTAAGCCCAAGCCAGCTGTAAGCTTACAGCCCGCTTCTCCTCTCTTTCCTCTACCTCAGCATTTAGCTAGCTTATATCCTATTATTATACTTGCTCTAAAGGCGCAAGATCATGCGGGGAGGCGGCAGCACGGATTGTGGTGAGATAGAGGCGGCGGATATGATGAGGTCTAGTTGGGCATCAAAACGGGAAAAGATATCAGCGCGAGATCGGGGAAGCAGGGTCAAAGATCGCAGGTGGGTACATGCAGCGGGTACAGGCAGCGTGGGTGAAAAAACTAGAGCTACCGGAGTTGCACGCAGAGAGAAACATGTGTAAATGTTTACAAGTTTTTTAGCCAGGTCCGCTTGTTAGATCAAGGTGGGAAATTTAGATGCGTTAGATCTTATTTTTATGTAAATCTAAGGGACAAAAAATAAGGTGGGTAGGAATATTAGGGTGACAGACTATTTTCAATTCCTTCGTTCTTTTATAGTATAGAATAGATATAATGACCTGGGGAGGAGGAGAGCAATGAACAAGAACCCATCCAAATAGAGGAACAAGTGCTTCTCTCCACATAGTAATTTGTGTAACACCCTCGGTGTTACAATGTACTGTTTTTGCTAAAACACTGCATGAGCATCATACTTGTTTGTACATGTGTGTAATTTGGAGTATAAATTAAATACGGCACTTGAAACGTTTATCCGAAACGTGAAACAAATGTTACATTTCATGTTGTTTAATATTGTTTAGTATTCGGAGCGAATTTTTTTTATCAAGCAAAAATGCTATAGAAGTTTATGCGAACTTTGATAAAGTTGTAGTGCGTACTCCGTAGTCGGCAATGAAACAAGTGGGTCGGAATTGGAATTCAACGCGAAACCGTTCGAAGTTTAAGTTATTTCGCGTAAGTTAAAAACTAGTCGACGAAGCCATGTTTGGCAGTTTTTGTAGAGAAATCGGCTTAAGAAGTAGCATGGTGTCGTGGCATTGGTCGGTAGTCCTACGTACCCTCTTGCATCTAAAAGAATTGGTTTGGCGCTTGGACCTTCAGAGAGGGTTTTGCGACCGCTTTAAAAATCATGCTCGTCACCTACTTCGGACAAGCCAACACTGACCATGGTCACCACTGCTGCTTGTCCGAACACGCCCGTGCCTTGCCCTGCTCTGGCCGGGAGTGCACCGGGTCCCGTGTCATAGCTCGGGCGGTCGTATCTGCCGGCATGCACCACACACGCACGCTAGCGCACGGCGTCCGGGCTCAGGCGGCTCTGCCTCACCGTCGCGTCGCGCGGTACTCTGGTCGCACTACATGCCACCATCGCCGCACCCAGCATTGGTCCCGTTGACTCGCCGTGGCTACACTCACGTGGGACGACTGCCGGCTCCACCATCACTTCGGCGTCGTGTCACCTCCTAGTTTTCTTTGTCTGACGCCGTCCGCGGTGATGCAGGTCTGTGTTTGTCAGTTTGTGGGTTTGGCCGTGCGGACAGCCGTCTAGGGCACACCTCGCTGTCCCTGTTGTTTGTGTGTGCTGGTATTTTTGCATTGACGATCGTGGCTATGCCAAGCCAAGCCACCATGACTCCCCTATCTCCGCTGTCGTTTTGGCCGGCGTGACCGTGTCCTTCGGTTCGCCATCGTGGCAGCGTCATGACCCAATTAATCAAGTTCTCAGCTCCGCCAAACAGCCAGCAGCGCAACCGTCCCCACCTCGTCACTTGTAGCGCCACACTATGCCTCAATTTTTGGAAGTACAGATCCGCCTGCTCCATAAGACCAGGGTGGTCTACGCCGTCGTCCATCCATAGAACCAGAGCTTGCCATTTCAATTCATCGCACTCCTAGCCTTTCCTCTAGCTGCTCGTCGCACTGCCCACCTCATTCAAAGCTCCACCGTCGTATAGCGTCTTCTTCGTGGCTGGCGAACCACGCGCGAGCAGAGCAAGGAGAGCAGCCGGCGGTGCGTACTGCTGTTATTAGCTTGTTGACGTCAGCATGATGTCATCCCAGTGTCACTCATGTTTTAGGGCCATTTTCATGTAGGAAAAGAAATACGTGAATAAGTTGAAATACGCCCTCGCCTGGCCAGCTAGCGATGGCACCCTCGCCCTCGCCTACACCAGCTTGCGCTCGTGTCGCGCCCACTGTGGGCTGGCCTGCCGCTGCCGCGTTGGGCCACGCCCGCATGCTAGCGCCGCGCCCCGCCGTGGGCCGGCTGCCATGCCATGCTCGGCCCATTGCCGCGCCTGCGCCTGCGCCCGCCTACTGGGCCGCTGCCGCTGTTGGGCCGCATTGCCGCTCGCTAGTGTCCACGCTCGTGCCACTCGCCAGCGCTCACTGCTAGGCCACGCTTACACCTGCATCTGTGTCGCCTGTGGGCCGCACAATAGAATGGTTTTTCCGAATTCTAGTAAGATAGGAAGTGTTTATTCAATAAAGGTTTTTAGCTGAACTTTGATAATCCATAGTAAATTGTGTAGTGATCTAAAAATAGTGAAACCAAGTTTGTTAGGTTCACAAAAATGCCATCTATCTGCTAGTGTAGTTAGTTCACAGTTAGCTGTTATGATGATAGGCTCATAAATTCTAATTGGAAAGCTTCGTATTATGTAGATTAATATTTATAGGGATTCTTGTGGCAAATCGGTAATAGTTTTAGCTTTAAAAATTTTACAGTAGGTTCCCTAGGATATTATGTACTTGCTGTAAATTTGGTAGCCTTAGAACGAGTTGGTAAATAAAGTAGTTACTACCCTTGCTTTATCGTATATGCCGTAAATCAACATTAGGATTAAGAATAACTGTAGTTGCTATAATAATAATGAATGTCATATTTCAAACTTGTTGTCAGGTAGCTTAGCACCGTGGTGGGTAACACTAGCTTGGTAGTTAAATCGATGTACTGTTATTTTAAGAGTTGCTGTTGTCATATTCCTAAGCATTGCATCGTCATTTCATGCATGTAGATCATGAGCTGGTAGACTTTGTGCCCGTCGGCGAGCCGGAGTACGACGAGGTGATCGAGGAGTACGAGGAGGAGATCCTCATGTAGGAGGAAGCCTAGGAGCCTGTTGGTGCTGACCCTGCTGACCCGGTGCCTGCCCAAGGCAACCCCCGGTGCATAACCCCTATTTTTAATGATCACTGAATAGATATATGATGTGCATTTACGTTACAGGCATTTTATGGAAACTACCTGCATAAACATACCTACCCATGAGTCCTACTAGTACAGGTCGAGTAGCTGCTATGCTTAGGATATCGGTAGCGTGAGTAACCTGCCGTTACTCGCAAATAGGTAATAAATATGAACACTCATGATAAAATGGTGGAAAGGAAATGGTGACTAGGCAGAGATATGGATTGGGTACTGTAGAATAACACCGCACACCCTAATCAGGGGGGTGGCCTTCATTATATAGCCTAATAGGCTAGGGTTACAATGTACACAGGCCAATGGGCCATACGCCCAATATGGGCTGTTATAATTACATTCTAACACCCTCCCTCAGTCTAAGCAGGAGTGTCACGAACACAAAGACTGGACCTAAAGTCAGTGAACAACTGTACAGGTAACCCTTTGGTCATAATGTTCGCGAACTGATGAGATGATGGAACATGGAGCACCCAAACCTATCCCAAAGCAACCTTCTCACGGACGAAGTGAATATCTATCTCAATATGCTTCGTGCGACGATGATGAACTGGATTGGCGGTCATGTAGACAGCACTAACATTGTCACAGTAGACGATCGTCGCTGAAGAGATGGGTGCGTGGAGCTCCTGAAGTAACTAACGAAGCCAACAAGTCTCAGCCACAGCGTGTGCAACAGCACGATACTCAGCCTCCGCACTCGAACAAGAGACCGTAGTCTGTCGTTTAGAGGACCAAGAGACTAAATTGTCATTGAGGAAGACACAGTACCCTGAAGTGGAGCGCCGAGAGTCGGGACAACGAACCCAATCAGCATCGGAGTAGGCAGTCAAGCTTGTGATGCTGCCTGTGCCAATGTGAAGCCCGGTGGACAGGGTGCCTTTGACATACCGCAGGACATGCTTGGGCATCACAAGATGAGGCTCTCGCGGGTTGTGCATGAAGAGGCAAACCTGCTGAACTGCATAGGCAAGGTCCGGACATGTCAGCGTGAGGTACTGTAGAGCACCGGTGAGGCTATGGTACTGAGTGACATCCGCCACTGGAGCGCCGTCCATAGCTGAGAGCTTGGCTTGAGTGTCAACAGGAGTCGCCGTAGAGTGACACTCAGCCATGCCGGCGTGCTGGAGCAGGTCCACAACGTACTGGCACTGAGACAGGAAGAGGCCATCAGCAGAACGCGTGATAGAGATCCCGAGGAAGTGATGAAGATCCCCGAGATCTGTCATGGCAAACTCAGAGTGAAGAAGCTCGGTGAGGCGTCGAAGAAGCGAGGTCGACGAGGCTGTCAGGACGATGTCATCGACGTAAAGTAGCAAGTAGGCGATGTCAGATCCCACTGTGTAAACAAAGAGGGATGTATCGGAGGCTGAATATCGTGCTGTTGCACACGCTGTGGCTGAGACTTGTTGGCTTCGTCAGTTACTTCAGGAGCTCCACGTACCCATCTCTTCGGCGACGATCATCTACTACGACAATGTTAGTGCTATCTACATGACCACCAATCTAGTTCATCATCGTCGCACGAAGCATATTGAGATAGATATTCACTTCGTCCGTGAGAAGGTTGCTTTGGGACCATGTAGAATAACACCGCACACCCTAATCAGGGGGGTGGCCTTCATTATATAGCCTAATAGGCTAGGGTTATAATGTACATAGGCCAATGGGCCGTACGCCCAATATGGGCTGTTATAATTACATTCTAACAGGTACTAGTGGGTGTAAAGGGTTGTGTCCTATGGCCAACAGGGCATGACTTGGTTACACTTTTTCCCTGTCCGTGTCGATTAAGGACCGGTCGTTGCATAAGGCATCATGGGCAAGTCATAGATTTATTGTCCCAAGCGCATACTTGGGTATGGGCGCAGGGAAGACTTGTTGCTCTCTTGTCACGGATCCGGCTCTTTCCAGACCGACTGATGGGAAGAGGTGGTGGAGGTCCTTGCACCACACTGAGTCTGGGACTTAGGAGTGGGGGCTTGGAGTCCAAGTTTGGATGGGGACCTAGACACCTAGGACAGGAGGGTGATGGGTTAGTCCTGCTTGTGCCTGGGGTACAAGCAGGGCGTGTGTTTTTAGGGCACCCAGCTGGGCACATTGATTCACGAATCGCCGGGCGATCCGGTACGACTTGTCTCGTGTTTAGCACCGTAGTAAGAACTGAAAGTTGGAAGGAGAAGAAATAGAACTGATTACTCAACTTTTGCTTGAAAGTAGAACAAGTGCTTATATAGACTGGCTAGATGATAACTTAATACGGCTGATAATAATAAATAACTAAGGACTCACTATTAGTATTGCTTTCTGCCAAAAGAAACCAGCAAACCATAAAGCCTATCATATTCCTTGGAGTCACGAAATTATTCCCACTAGTCGGATAAGTCTTGCGAGTACATTGTGTACTCAGGGTTTATATACCTCTGTTGTAGGTGATGCTTGAAGAGTACCTTTGTGTGGAGGATCCTTCTGGTGGGCTCAGACGGAATCCTCGTCCCTACCGCTAGATGTTATTTTTAAATTCCGTTGTTATCATTCCGCACTCTGGTATTTGGTATTGTAATAATGTACTTTAAAAAAAACTTAGATGTATGAAATGGACTTGTATTGTAACTTGCTTACATTATTGGATCCTTGGGGAAAATGTGGATCTTTTGGGTTCTCCTTCTGGGTGTGCCCGACAGATACCGCCTGCGGTAACTTGCTTTCAGGGTGCTTAGTGTCTGGTGGAAGACGAGCGCCTCCTAAGTGTGCTATTTTGGGCGGTTCTGCCACAGTTAGTACCAGAACCAATAATGGTTATGAGTTCATCACCCTTTTTCAAAAACTTAAAAATTTGACCAACAAAAGTTTTGCAAAAAGTAGGATGCGATTATATTAGGTAAATAAGTATATGCCCTAGCAATATGGTCTATCTAGGATAGCGGCACTGGTTTTATCTAATCAATTTTCTGCAGGTACACTGACTTACGTTGCATAAGAAATCGTGTAGTATCACGGGAAGTGAGTGTGCGATGTGCCAAAAATTTTACGAATGCCGCTATATTCCGGCTTGAAGTGAACGTATAGGTCGATGCACACATCATGATAATAGCATCTTACTTCAACTAAAATCCCCTTCACGTATAATTGAATTAGTAAATTGATAGGACTAACTAACGAAATGCTTTAATAAATGTGCTGTCATCCCTCTGATTCCTTGCTTCTGATCGAGAAGGGTGTTCTAATGGATGGTTCATCTCTCTTGCAGATGAATCTAAGGTCTGGAGGCGGGAGCACCAGTTCTGGGGCAGCTCACGAGGGCCAGAGTGACAGTGGCCAGGCCATTGAGCGCGGCAATAGGGGAGGTCAGGAGGTTCCACCTCTGGCACCTCATCCTTTCCCGCCGCCGCCACCGCCTCGACCGATGACTCCCACAGAGATAATGGTGGAGCTATTGGCTGCTCACTAGGAGTCTGCTGCTGCTCACCAAGAAATAGCTTGTGCCATGGACATTATGGCACAGGCTATCGTGAGCCTCACTCGTGGAGGCCACGGGGGTCACGGTGGGAACGGGGGTGGTGCCCGCCGTCCTGAGGGACTGTCCTCCTACCAGGACTTCCTCAAGACTCACCCACCCACCTTCACCCCATCTGATGAGCCTCTAGAGATGGAGCACTGGCTTCACACTATGGAACAGAAGTTTTGGCTCCTCGGAGTGGCTGACGAGCAGAATGTGCGCTTTGCAGCACAACAGCTTTTGGGGTCCGCAGGTGCATGGTGGGACACCTTCTAGGCCATGGAGCAGCCGAATCATCCGGCAACCTGGCAGGAGTTCTCCACCGCATTCCGAGAGTTCTTTATCTCTGCTGGCGTCATCAACTAGAAGGTGACTGAGTTCCTAGAGCTGCGCCAGGGGAACAGGATAGTGATGGAATATGCAAGCAAGTTTAATCACTTGGCTCAGTATGCTAGCAGTCAAGTGGATACTGATGACAAGAAGAGGGAACGCTTCTTTTGTGGTCTGGCTCCCCTCCTTCAGGAAAAGCTTTACACGGCAAACTATCAGACCATTGGGGCTGTGATGAACATTGCCATTGTCATGGAGGGTTTTCAGTGGGAGTCTCAGGCTGATTGGAAGAGGAAGCGGGTGGCAGTTGGATCCTCTAGCCACCCTCACACACAGAAGATACAGGTTGTTCGGCGGGGGCCCTATCAACCATCCGGCGACCTTCATTCCGACAACCCCAGTAGACTTCGCAAGCTTCCTCTACACAGTACCGTGCACCTCTGCAGCCTCAGCAGTCTCAGGGACAATAGGTCCCACATCGTTAGGGGTTCGGGAGCAAGCCAGGTGCTTGCTTCAAGTGTGGCAAGGATGGCCACTATGCCCGAGCCTGCCCCCAGAACCAATCAGCTCAACCGTCCGCAAATTCCAGGCTTGTCAAGAGGACCATCATTAAGAAGAAAGTGCCCAGTAGGTCTGGCCAGGTGCACTTCACAGATGTTGTGCAAGTGTTGCAGTAGGAGCTGGTGATGGCTGGTATGTTTACCATCGACTCCCATCTAGCTTTGGTGTTGTTCGATTCTGGTGCATCACATTCCTTTTTGTGCATGGGGTTTGTAGAGCGGCACAACTTATCACTTATGGCTATATCGTATGCCTATAAGATCCATACTGCGGGTTCACAAATGTTCATCAATACCCACACGGATATAGTAAGTATGGTATTAGCCACCCACACTTACCGCCTATAGTTCATGGTCATGCCTGGACAAGGCATTGATGCTATTCTTGGAATGAACTGGTTGTGGGTGTATGGGGTAGTATTGGATATGCAGAGGAGAAGTGTGGAGTTACGGCTTCCTTCTTCTGAGGATAGGATGTCTCTTATTGTAACCTTAGAACTAGTCTTACCTGTTGCTGCCCGTGCTGAAGCTGCTCCTGATCTTACCTCAATTACGATAGTATGTGAGTTTCTGGATGTTTTCCCTAAAGATCTTCCTAGGTTGCCACCAGACCATGAGGTAGAATTCTCCATTGAGCTTGAGCCTGGTACTGCCCCCATCTCCAGATGCCCGTACTGCATGGCTCCAAGAGAACTAGCTGAAATGAAGAAACAGCTAGAAGAGTTAATGGACAAAGGTTTCATCCGTCCTAGTTCTTCACCATGGGGTTGCCTGGCTATTTTCATGAAGAAGAAGGATGGTACCTTGCGGATGTGTGTGGATTACCGGCCTCTTAATGTGGTAATAGTTAAGAACAAGTATCCCTTGCCCCGCATAGATACTTTGTTCGATCAATTAGTTGGTGCTAAGGTGTTCTCGAAGATTGATCTCAGATCAGGCTATCATTAGATCAAGATTAGGCCACATGATATACCAAAGACAACTTTCTCTACTAGGTATGGGCTGTATGAGTACCTAGTGATGTCTTTTGGTCTCACCAATGCTCATGTCTTCTTCATGTACCTCATGAATTCAATTTTCATGCCGGAGCTAGATAAGTTTGTGGTGGTTTTCATTGATGACATTCTGATCTATTCCAAGAATGATGAAGAGCATGCCCGACACCTCCGGATAGGACTAACTCGACTAAGGGAGCACAAGCTATATGCTAAATTCAGCAAGTGCAAGTTTTGGTTAGATCGAGTGCAGTTTTTGGGGCATGTGTTGACACCTAAAGGCATTTCTATAGATCTCAGCAAGGTGCAAGATGTGTTGGATTCAAAGTCTCCCAAGTCTGTGCACCAGATCCATTAGTTCCTTGGTCTAGCTGGATACTATCGGTGTTTCATTCCTGATTTCTCCAAGATAGCCTAGCCCATGACCAAGCTGCTCTAGAAAGAAGCTAAGTTTGTGTTGACACCGTTTTTTGCACGTGTCAAAATGATCAGAGTGGGCTAATCGGCAGGAGGAAAGTTACTGTATACGCTGACAGCCGATGAAAATCAGCTTGTAAAGATGGTTGCCGATGAATGGTGGTGATCGATGGAAAGGTTGATTTAGACTCGGGCGTTGCCGATAAGGTTGGAGATGTTATTGTCGATGCCAATGAAGGAAGGCTTGAAAACTACTGCCGATGAAACAGAAAG
The DNA here is from genome assembly GCF_019320115.1 of Miscanthus floridulus. Lineage (NCBI taxonomy): Eukaryota > Viridiplantae > Streptophyta > Magnoliopsida > Poales > Poaceae > Miscanthus > Miscanthus floridulus. The sequence goes on along the minus strand of NC_089580.1, from coordinate 4,156,576 downwards.
TATGCCAATGGAAAGGAGGTCGGTGACAATTCCATCGTAATTGAGGCGGACAGGGAAATAGATAGAAGTTGATTTCCTTTTCTATATTTGTTAGAGTATGATTCATGTAAGAGTCACGTGTTTCCTTAGATATGGACTTGGTGTCCTAGTCGTATTTGATTATGTCTCTTTAGATCAGGGTATAAATATAGATTGAGGGGCAATGTAATATATATCAATCAATATCAAAACCAATTTTTACTCCTATTTGCATCTACTTACTTTTCGGCGACTTCGTCAATTTGCATATTTTTTCCTTTTTACGAGTTTTCATTGATTCGGTGAGTTGCATCGCTTCAGTGCGACCTTCGGCGATTCTCGAGTTCTGCATGAGTACCTCTTGGCCGTGACTTCCGAGCGTATCGCTATTGTCAGGACCAAAGTGCTCGTATCTTCATCCTTGTCGATTAACAGGTCAAATCGACTAGCACGCTTTGGATATCAATTCGGGTATTAGCCCTTTGTGTTTGCAGATCCACTTTTGCATCAACACATCTTTTGGCACGCTCGGTGGGACAAATCAATCTGATCAATATGTTCAATCCCGAGATCGATTCAGGGAACATTATCGCGGTATCAGAAGATCTTAAGGAAGAGCAGAGGCAGGCCATGGAAAAGGCTATAGAAGAATACAGGCAGCTTTGTCTGAGATCGTTTAGCCTGAACAAGAGTGGACAAGTCATCCAGAAGCAAGATTTGCCGTTGCCTCGGCAGGTTACCTTTGACTCCAATCCTGGTAAACTTCAAGAGATGGTTAATTCTGCAGTAAATCATGCTTTGATTAATCATTCCAATGTGCTGTCCAATACTGTTCATAATGTTGTGGTTCGAACTCTCAAAGAAGGACAAGCGTCACCGTATTACGTTGGGCCTGCCTATCACCAACCAGAGCCGGCATCTGTCAAAACTCCATCGGCTCCCTTGGCCGTTGTGGGTACAGAAGTTACTTCTCCTCCAGTATTGGTAGGCTTACCTAATATTCAATCTACACCGATATGATCAGATCCGGTACTACCAGGAGGACGAGTTCAGCTTAATACAGATCTATCGGCATCGGCTATGTCAGGCCCTGTGTCTCAGAATAGCTAGATTCCTGCTAATTGGTGGGGATATGGTATGCCTCCAGAGTCATCTGCTTTCAATATTGGGTTACCTCAAGTGTTTGATGCAGTAGGAAAAGCTCCTATACCATCGGCTGTTTCGCCGATGGCTCAAGTGCCTCAATATGCCACAGCAACTACTGTGCAACCAACTCCAGGAGGTTTCCAGATGCCTTTGGTTCAAACACCCAATTCAAGTCCATCGGCAAGCTTACTGCCGATGCAGCAGAAAGCCCCTACTATGAGTCAAACTGGGGTTCAGTTCATGCCTCAAGCTAGTTATAATTATCCAACAATGTCAGCAAATTACCAGCCATCGGTAAGTTTTGTACCGATGAGTTCTAATAATGGTTGGTCAGGACAGTTACCTATTCAACATACAGTTTAGCAAAATCAGCAGGTTGCAGGGATTCAACAAGGTCATATGCAAGCTGGTTTCCAAATCAAGCATCGGCAGCTCAGCCGATGAATCCTTTCCAGCAGGTTAATGGACCACAAGTAACGGCAAATATGCCGATTGCTGGAGATCGTGGGCCACAAAGATATGTGGAGGGATATCAGCAGGTACCTCCTGTAGAAATTCAGCCAGTTCGTCAGCAGGAGGCTGATGCTTTTTGGGCCGATAAGATAGCAGAAATTATGAAGGATCAATTTGGGATAAAGCCCAAGGTCAATACTTATTCTTATCGGACTCCATACCCTCCTGCATATGATTTAATTCCTCTCCCAAATTGGTACAAGGTACCAGATTTCACTAAATTCTCTGGGCAAGATGATACATCAACAATGGAACACGTCAATCGCTTCATTATTCAGTGTGGAGAGGCAGCTAGCAGAGATGAATTAAGAGTTCGATTATTTTCATCATCTTTGTCTGGATCGGCATTTACATGGTTCATTTCATTACCACCAAATTCTATTATTACTTGGGCTGATCTAGAAAAACAATTTCATAAGTATTTCTTTGCTGAAATCCATAAAAAGAAGCTTACCGATTTAGTAAAATTGAGACAGCGTAATGATGAATCGGTAGAAAGCTTTGTGCAAAGGCTACGAGATGTAAAAAATAAGTGCTACAGCCTGGTGCTGGATGATCGGCAGCTTGCCGATCTGGCTTTCCAAGGGTTATTGCCACATCTTAAAGACAGATATGCTTCTCAGGAGTTTGAAAGCCTCAGTCATCTTGTGCAAAGGATCTCTGATCAAGATACTAGGGTTTTTGAACCTAAAAAGAATTGGAGTAAAAAAGTATCATTTGTTGAAGAAGTAGGAGATTCTGATTCTGATGAAGAACCAGTTATCGGCTTAGCTGAGTGGGTTAAGAATAAAAAGCCGATATCTTGTCCCTTTGGTCAGAAAGAGCCAGAAAAGTTTACCTTTGATATCACCAAGGCCGACAAGATATTTGATCTTCTGCTTCAAAAGGGCCAAATTAAGCTGTCACCTAATCATGTGATCCCATCGGCAGAAGAGTTGAAGAAGATCTTGTACTGCAAATGGCACAATGCAACTTCACACAGTACAAATGAGTGCAAGGTGTTCAGGCAACAGTTACAATCGGCTATTGAATCTGGGAGAATTAAGTTTGGTACTTCCAAGGCCCAGAAGCCAATGAAAATTGATCAACACCCTTTTCCAGCAAATATGTTGGAGGCTAAAGGGAAGACCAAGGTATTGACGTCAGAGGCTGCTGAGAAAAATGCATCAGTGGATCCCCAACATCGGATAACTACCGATGATGCAAAAAGTAAGGGTTTGCTGGGAGAAAGCAGTAGTTCCAAAAACCCTCCTCGACCTGGCATTGTGATTACCCATCGAAGGCAGCAGGAGGGTTGACGTCAGCGTAAGGACCGATATCGACAACAGCAAGAAGAGAGACGTCGGGAAGAATGGTATCGGCATAAAGATCATTGGAGGTGCCTGTTTTTCATCCATTGCTGGGAAGAAGGTATTAAATTGCCAACTGTTGAAAATTGCCCTGAGTGCAATGGTTATTATGGGGTCAATCGGTCAGAAAGGAGGTTTCAACCTGGCAATCAGGGTTTATTTATCAATGAGTCGATCAGAGGCAGAGCATCAGTGCATGATCAACTGGGGGGCAGACTTAGTGTACATGAGAGGCTTGGTAAACGCGCTGGATATTTTCCAAGGAATCAAGAGGAGCTTGAGGAGATGGCAAACGCAAGAGTTCCAAATGAAGAAATATTCTATAGGGACCCTAATATACGCCATGTAGAATCAACTGGGACCTGTTATCAGCCGGTTTGGAAAACCAAGTTTCCTCGATGGTGCCCGGAGGGTCTGACAAAGACACAGAAAAGGAGGATGCAATGTGAGCATCAGGAGGATTTATACCGAGAGGAAAATTCCTCCAATGAGAGGTCTGGTCATCAGCAGTGGCAGGTAAAACACAAAAATAAGGGTCCATCGGCAGATGTTAATATGGTATTCATGTTGCCGATGGAGTTTTTGGCACTATCTGATAATGAGGAAGAAGTTGTTCTCTCTAATCAAGTAGCTCAGTTGACACTAGATCCAATGATGGCTGTTTTTGAGAAACCTATCGATGACGAGAGACAGCATCTTAAGGCTTTGTTTGTGAAAGGCAGAGTTGATGGGCAGCCTGTATCTAAGATACTTATCGACGGAGGGGCTGCGATTAATATTATGCCTTATGTGATGTATCGGAAACTTGGTAAGGGAGATCAAGACTTGACCAAAACCGATATGATGCTGAAGGATTTTGAAGGCAATGTGTCACCGGCTAAAGGGGCAGTATGCGTTGAATTGACCATCGGCAGCAAAACCTTGCCGACGACGTTCTTTGTTATTAATGGCAAGGGTGCATATAATCTGCTTCTAGGGAGGGATTGGATTCATGCTAATTGTTGTGTTCCTTCTACAATGCATCAATGCCTCATATAGTGGATTGGGGATAAGATTGAGTTTGTCCCTGGTGATTCTTCTTATATCATCGCATCGGCAGAATCAGATACTTGTGAGCGAACTAAATGCATATTAGGAGAAGTTTGGGAAAAAGAGTTCCTTAGAGTTGCTGATTATGAAATTCCACCGATCCAAGCAGTCGGTTCTGAAGAAGAGTTTAATGGATAGGTTTGCCGATGATGGAAAATTAGGTCAAGGGTTCACATCGGCAGATGATTTAGTAGAAGTAGATATTGGTGATGGTGATAGGCCAAGACCTACTTTTATTGTGCTAAGTTAGATTCCAAGTGTAAGCAGCAAATAACTGATTTGTTAAAAGAGTATAAAGATTGTTTTGCTTGGGATTATACTGAGATGCCTGGATTAGACCGATCGATAGTTGAACATCGGTTACCTATCAAATCTGGATTTCGGCCACATCAGCAGCCAGCGCGCCGATGCAACCCTAATATACTTCCTGACATTAAGGCCGAAATAACTAAATTAATTGAGGCAAAGTTTATTCGGCAGTGTCGATATGCAGAGTGGATCTCTAATGTGGTTCTTGTTTATAAGAAAAATGGAAAACTTTGTGTTTGTATTGATTTCAGGAATCTCAACAAAGCCACACCGATGGATGGCTATCCAATGCCGATTGCTGATTTGTTGATTGATGTTGCAGCCTGGACATCAAATTATCAGCTTATGGATGGTAATGCAGGTTACAATCAAATATTCATGGCTGAAGAAGATATTCCCAAGACTGCTTTCAGATGTCCAGGTCATGTAGGGTTGTTTGAGTGGATAGTCATGATGTTTGGTTTGAAAAATGCCGGCGCTACTTATCAAAGAGCTATGAACTTTATTTTTCATGAATACATCGGCACATTAGTGGAGATCTACATTGATGATGTAGTGATTAAGTCTGGAGATATCACAAAAACATCTAGCCGATCTACGAAAGATACTGGAGTGCACAAGGAAGCATGGATTGAAGATGAATCCTAATAAATGTGCATTTGGTGTATCAGCAGGTCAATTCTTGGGTTTTATGGTGCATCAGCGGGGCATCGAAATCAGTAGGAAGTCTATTGATACAATTAACAAGGTAGTTGCTCCTGCCAATAAAACTGAATTGCAATCTTTGATCGGTAAGATTAATTTCATTAGAAGATTCATATCTAATCTATTGAGTAAGATCAAGGCTTTTAGTCCATTACTTAAATTGAAAGCCGATCAGGAATTTGTATGGGGAGCTGAGCAGTAGTTAGCCCTAGATGAAATTAAGAAATATTTAACAAATCCTCCAGTGCTAGTTCCACCTCAACACGGGAAACCTTTCAGGTTGTATTTGTCAACTGATGATACCGTTATCGGTTCAGCTCTTATTCAAGAATTTGAAGGGAAAGAACGTGTTATTTATTATTTGAGTAGAAGATTAGTGGATGCTGAGACAAGGTATTCGGCCATCGAAAAATTATGTCTGTGTTTATACTTTTCTTGTGTCAAATTAAGATATTATTTGTTATCTGCCGAATGTACGGTCATATGCAAAGACGACGTAGTCAAGTATATGCTGTCGATGCCGATATTAAGTGGTAGAATCGGCAAGTGGATTTTAGCATTATCAGAATTTGAACTACGTTACGAATCGACTAAGGCAGTTAAGGGGCAAGTTATGGCTGATTTTGTCACTCAGCATTGTAATACAGTGGAGTCTTTGGAGGTTGCTCCTTGGACACTTTTCTTCGATGGGTCCACATGTGGTGAAGGAGCAGGTATCGGCATTGTGTTGATTTCACCTCAAGGAAGGAAGTATGAGTTTTCATTGCCGATTGTTGCTACATCGACAAACAATCAGGCTGAATACCAAGCCTTGATAAAAGGGTTAGAATTGCTGAAGGAGATACGTGCTGATGCTGTTGAAATCTTTGGTGATTCTATGCTAGTTATAAATCAATTGGCTGGGATTTATGAATGCCGAAGTGAAGTTTTAATTTCGTATTATGAAAGATGCTTGCAATTGTTGAAAGGGTTTAGAGATTTTCGTCTTGAACATATTTCTCGACTGCATAATGAGGAGGCTAATCGACTAGCTCAGCATGCTTCAGGGTATCAGCCTATTTAGGAAGTGCTAACATCGGCAGTCGATACTGATGACTGGAGAAAGGAGATTGTTGATTATTTAAAGGATCCATATAAAAAGGTTGAAAGACATATAAGGTTCCAAGCTACCAAGTATGTGCTCCTCGATGATGAATTATATTATCGAACTATAGATGGAGTTTTACTCAGATGTGTTAGCAGTGATGAATCGAAAAGTTTGATGGGTGAAATTCATGAAGGAGTGTGTGGAGCGCATCAATCGGCTTTCAAGATGAAGTGGATGATCAGAAGGAATGGATACTATTGGCCAACTATTCTTGAAGATTGTTTTAAATATTTTAAAGGATGTCAGGGGTGTCAAAAGTTTGGTAATATTCAAAGAGCGCCTGCATCGGCTATGAACCCTATAATTAAACCTTGGCCGTTCCGGGGATGGGCTATCGATCTCATCGGTCAGATTTATCCGCCATCGAGCAAAGGACATAAATTATTCTGGTTGCTACCGATTATTTCACAAAATGGGTTGAGACAATTCCTTTAAAAAAGGTGACATCGGCTAATATGATCGATTTTGTGAAAGAGCATATTGTTTACCGATTTGGTATTCCTCAAACTATCACTACCGATCAGGGTACTATGTTTACATCGGGAGAATTTGATGAGTTTGCTGTAGGTATGGGAATTAAAGTTTTAAATTCTTCTCCATGTTATGCTCAAGCTAATGGTCAGGCTGAGGCTTCTAACAAAGGGATCATCAAACTCATTAAGCACAAAATTAAAGAAAATCCTAAGAGGTGGCATATAGTATTAAATGAAGCCTTGTGGTCATATCGAATGTCATGTCATGGTACAACCAAAGTAACGCCTTATCAGTTAGTATATGGACACGACGCAGTATTGCCTTGGGAAATTAAAACTGGCTCTAGGCGAATACGTTCTCAAAATCAGCTGACAGCCGATGATTATGATACTCTTATGAAGGATGAGTTGGAAGATGTGGCGGGTCATCAGTTAAGGGCTTAGTTAGCATCGAAGAAAATAAGAAAAGAGTAGCCAGATGGTATGACAAGAAGGTGAAGGTAAAGGAGTTTGCCGATGGAGATCTGGTCTGGAAATTGATTTTACCGATTGGGACTAAAAGTTCAAAGTTTGGAAAGTGGTCTCCTAATTGGGAAGGTCCATATCGGATAAATCAGTCTGTTCCTGGTAACGCATATATTCTAGAAACCCTCGAAGGGGTTGTGTTTCCCAGAGCATTAAATAGAAAATATTTAAAGAAATATTACCCTAGTATCTGGATGGATGCATAAAGTATAAGTGCCGATAACAGTCCTATCGGCTAAATTTATACAAGGATGTCAATGTCTCATAAAGTGCCGATGCAATAGACAAGATTTACAAGTTTAACAAGGATTGGATAGCCAATATCGCACGCAGGCGAATCTGGTCGGCTTCCTTCATTTCTTTGATGTCCTTCATCGGCAGCACCCTCCACAGGCTTGAGTTTTTCTTCATGGCCAAGGCTTTGTGAGCCTGGATGTCTCTTTCTTGCTGAAGGGCCTTGATGGCATCGGGTAGCTGGCTTTCTTCTTGTTGGGCATGAGTTAAGGCTGCCTCGACTTCTTTCAATTCAGCCAATAGAGCCATCCTCTTTGCCGATAAATCTAAGATTTTTTGCTTAAGTTCAGCGCCCGAAGTCTGCAAGTTGCCGATGCCCTTGTGCTTCTCATCGGCAATCTATTTCAGTTGTAGCATCTCTTCTTTGAGTTGAGCGCTGAGCTGCTCTATCGGCAATGCGTTGAGCAGCCCGTTGATATTGCAGTGGTGGCTTTCTAAATGGGCTTGCTAGGAAGGTGCTTCTTCAACATCGGCAGGGACCTCCTAGCCACGGATTGTTTTGAAAATTGCCTTTGCGGGGTCCGAGTCATCTACCAGTTGGGCGGTATCCTGCTGTAACAAGTCCAGGAGAGCTTCCAACTTGGACTTAATTTCTGCCGATATTGTTCCCAGTGCAAGGGAAGAACTTGTTTCCTCTCCATCATCGTCAGAAACATCAATGGCAAAGGAAAATAGGTTGTTTGGGGAGTCTTGTTCCTGAGAAAAAGAAAAAGAGGTCAGTTAAGGATAAGTATTCAGGGTTGATCATGTGCCGATATGTGTGAGCAGATGTTGCAAACAGTTGTTCCCTCCACTCTCGCCACCATTGCTTATATGATTCGGTGATGAAAGATGCTGGTGTCCAGATGGATATATCGACATCCATAGTATCGGCATCGGGGGTGAGTCGCACTACCCTGCTCCAATCTGTTCCGCAGGTGATTGTTTCTCTGGGTTTGATCACATCAGCAAAACAAAGTTTGATTGGCAGTTGCCCAAAAGCCAATTGACGGGATACTACCGATGGATTGTAAAATTCATACGTGATATTGGTGTTTTTCCCGCTACCGAATGTGTTTACTGGGATTGCCCTGGGAGTAATGATGGCCATCATGAGTTCATTATCTTGATTCAGAGTGTCATCGGCAAAGTTGAAAAGAAGGGGGAATCTGTTTTCTTCGTCAATATAAGGTACCCAGGCCCTATGATCACGAGAAAGACCATTGTAGAAGCTTTGGAAGAATCTGCCGATCTGGTCTTCATTGGCCTCTGTTCCAGGGAGGACAATTATGGCTTCACCAAAATTGAGGGGTGAGCGTGTTGCCGATTCCTCATCCCCAAGCACGTGGTCTTCAGCAATTTCTCGTGGGAATTGTTGGGCAAAGAAGTCCCATTGCAAACATTTGTGCATATGGGCATTCAGCCACATGTTGATAAACCACCACGGGCCTCCTAAGTTGCCGATGGGTTCGCCAAGCAAAAGTTTCTGAGACACTTGATGAAGAAGATGATAAGTGGAGCTCAGAAGGTATCGGCCAAGAGGGAACCTTACACCATTGGCCAAGAGTTCAGCCGCGGGGAGGAAGGTGTTGGTTGGTCCTACTGATCGACCACAGAAGATAAATTTTTCTAACCACATATTCAAGAATGTGGCATGTTCCGTCTGGTTAACTGTCCCGGTCCTCTGGCATTCTTGAATATATCCCGTCCAACCACGGATGTTGCGGGTACTCACCCTATATTCAGATTTTCTGCCATAGATGGAGCCTTCATCGGCAGTTGAAATGTCCAAGCCAGTGAGCATGTAGACATCGGCAAGTGTGGGAGTAGCTGGGCCATGTCCAAACATAAAAGTGTTTATTGTGTCTGACCAGAAGTAAGCAGCTGCAATCATCATTGACTCGTTCTTTTGCATATCGGCAATGGATAGCCTAATGCATTGGTCTAGCTTCCGTTCTGCCCAGTGTACTTGCATCGACCTATTGACCCTCAAGTACCAATCTTTCCACCCTTTGGTGGTTTTGGGCCAAGATCGGAATGTATCTTTCCATAAATTCAGAGAGAAATTTTGGGCTCTAAAAGGGATTCTGTTAACCTCTGCATTAATCAGATCAGTTGGATCTGGGTTGCCCATTGGTCCTAGGCATTGGAAATGCGGCTGATCGGTTGGAATAACTAATTTGTTGCGAAGTTCCTAAGTTTAGAGGATCCGAAGAACAAAGAAAAAGAGAAAAATTACCAACTGTATGAACTCGCAAAGACCAGAGGAATCGAGGTAAAAAGTAACGGAAGTGGAACGAACCGCAGGGACGTCGAAGTTGATTGCCATTATCTTGAGGTAGGTGGGGGCACAAGCTAGAGACTCGAGGTTGACGCTGGAGAAAAGTTCTTGTTGGTTGAGGTCGCTCAGTTGTTCGTCGGAGTCGCCGCCGGAAAGAGAGAATGCTAAAGATTGGAGTCTGAGGGTAGAAGACGAGCGTTCCGAAGAAATCTATTTATAAGCCGCTTGGAGTAGGGGTATTCTGGACTTATCTCTATGCCGCGCGCATGTGGGTCGAGGTGGTTCAGATGGATATGGTAACTATTCGCACGATAATCAAGGGATTGTACAGATGATTTGATGGCAAGTAATCATGACTTGGAAGAGATCTCGGTACAGGATATTTTAATTCTGAAAATGGCGGCATTATTATGTTAGGATCTTGCCGATGGATTATTGTTTCGGTATCTTAACCATAATCAGGGCAAGAGTGGTTGGAAATTGTGTGATATTTACTGAGGTGCGTGAATCAGGACTAGATTTGATTAGATTTGATAACAGATCAAGTTTTAGCTTGGGGGATGAGTTACGGTAATTGGGCGAAGGCAAACGGTATCTGGAGTAAATTTTGGAGCATTAATGGTTTTATACTCCAAAATTGGGGGGCATGTGTTGACACCATTTTTTGCACGTGTCAAAATGATCAGAGTGGGCTAATCGGCAGGAGGAAAGTTACTGTATACGCTGACAGCCGATGAAAATCAGCTTGTAAAGATGGTTGCCGATGAATGGTGGTGATCGATGGAAAGGTTGATTTAGACTCGGGCGTTGCCGATAAGGTTGGAGATGTTATTGTCGATGCCGATGAAGGAAGGCTTGAAAACTACTGCCGATGAAACAGGAAGTATGCCGATGGAAAGGAGGTCGGTGAGAATTCCATCGTAATTGAGGCGGACAGGGAAATAGATAGGAGTTGATTTCCTTTTCTATATTTGTTAGAGTATGATTCATGTAAGAGTCACGTGTTTCCTTAGATATGGACTTGGTGTCCTAGTCGTATTTGGTTATGTCTCTTTAGATCAGGGTATAAATATAGATTGAGGGGCAATGTAATATATATCAATCAATATCAAAACCAATTTTTACTCCTATTTGCATCTACTTACTTTTCGGCGACTTCGTCAATTTGCATATTTTTCCTTTTTACGAGTTCTCATTGATTCGGCGAGTTGCATCGCTTCAGTGCGACCTTCGGCGATTCTTGAGTTCCGCGTGAGTACCTCTTGGCCGTGACTTCCAGGCGTATCACTGTTGTCAGGACCAAAGTGCTCGTATCTTCATCCTTGTCGATTAACAGGTCAAATCGACTGGCATGCTTTGGATATCGATTCGGGTATTAGCCCTTTGTGTTTGCAGATCCACTTTTGCATCAACAGTTTGATTGGAGCCCAGCTTGTGAAGAAGCTTTCCAATCTCTGAAGACTTTTCTGACCACTGCTCCTGTGTTGGCCCAACCAGATATTGATAGGCCCTTTGATGTATACTGTGATGCCTCGAAGATGGGGTTGGGGTGTGTGCTTATGCAAGATGGGCGTGTGATAGCTTATGCTTCGCGCCAACTGAAGAAGCACGAGGTGAACTACCCCACTCATGACTTAGAGCTGGCTGCTGTGGTCCACGCTCTAAAGATTTGGAGGCATTATCTATTGGGCAACAAAGTGCATATCTTTACAGACCACAAGAGCCTCAAGTATATTTTCACTCAGTCTAAGCTAAACATGAGGCAAAGGAGATGGTTAGAGTTGATAAAGGATTATAATTTGGAAGTCCATTATCACCCAGGAAAGGCCAATGTTGTAGCAGATGCTTTGAGCCATAAGTCACATCAGGTTGAGGAAATACCTTTGTCTCTCAACCACACAGAGGTTCTAGCTCATATTGCATTGACCTCTGAATTGCTAGAGCAGATTATTCGAGAATAGAAGGAAGACCCCGAAGAGATTCCTCACATTAGGAAATTGATGGCCGAAGGTTGTGGCCCTCACTTTTGCATTGATGAGCAGGGGGTCGTGAGATACAACGATAGACTGGTGGTTCCATCCAATGAAGAGTTGAAAAGAAAAATTTTGAATGAAGCTCACCATTCAAAGTTGTCTATTCATCCTGGCAGTAACAAGATGTATCATGATCTACGTCACTTGTACTGGTGGCCTAACATGAAGCAGGACATCACCCGGCACGTCACGGAGTGCGACACTTGTGGCAGGGTTAAAGCAGATCATATGCGTACCCCAGGATATTTGCAGCCCTTGCCCATTCCGGTTTGGAAATGGGAGGATATTTCCATGGATTTCATTGTGGGTTTACCCCGCACAACTAATGGTTATAACTCTACCTGGGTCATTATGGACCGCCTCACCAAGTCAGCTCATTTTATTCTGGTGAAGACTTCATATACCGCCGGGAAGTATGCGGAGATATACTTTGATCGGATTGTGACCCTACATGGAGTTCCACTGACTATCATCTCTGATAGGGGATCAATTTTTGTCTCTCATTTCTGGGAGCGACTCTAAGAGTGCCTTGGGATAAGTCTCCTCCGTAGTTTAGCTTATCACCCCTAGATTGATGGCCAAAAAGAAAGGGTGAACCAGGTGCTCGAAGACATGTTGCGAGCTTGTACCATTTCTTTTCCTAAGAGGTGGGATGAATGCCTGAAGTTAGCTGAATTCTCTTACAATAATAGCTATCAGGAAAGCATCCGCATGGCACCATTTGAAGCTCTATACAGAAGAAAGTGTAGGACGCCACTCAACTGGGTTGAAGTGGGAAACCGCAGATACTTTGGGCCTGAGTTCATCCAAGCGGCTCAGGATCAAGTGAGCATTATTCAGAGTCACTTGAAGGCAGCTCAAAGCCGATAGAATACTTATGCTGATAAGCGGAGAAGGCCCTTGGAGTTTGTAGCTAGAGATTATGTATATCTCAAGGTGTCTCCTATGAGAGGGGTGCATCAATTTGGCATTCAAGGCAAGCTAGCCCCTCGATATGTGGATCCATATTAGATGTTGGAGAAATGTGGTCCAGTTGCTTAGCGGCTACAACTTCCAGATATTCTATCGGTAGTACACAATGTGTTCCATGTATCACAACTGAAGAAGTGTTTGCGGGTTCCTGATGAAGCGGTGGAAATGGAAGGACTTCCCCTCTAGCCAGATTTAACGTATGTGGAGCACTGTATCAAAATCTTGGGTGAGGAGAGAGTGACTAGGAACATAGTGGTAAAATTCTACAAGGTGCAGTGGCAAAATCATTCAGAGGCTGAAGCCACTTGGGAACAAGAGAGTTACCTATTGCAGCATTACCCTCACCTTCTCGCCGGCTCGAATAGTTAGTGCTGCACCAAGAATGTATCCCCTATCTCTTTCTCACACTAGGCACATGAAATCTCAGGTCGAGATTTTGTTTTAGGGGGGTAGATTTGTAACACCCTCGGTGTTACAATGTACTGTTTTTGCTAAAGCACTACATGAGCATCATACTTGTTTGTACATGTGTGTAATTTGGAGTATAAATTAAATACGACACTTGAAACGTTTATCCGAAACGTGAAACAAATGTTACATTTCATGTTGTTTAATATTATTTAGTATTCAGAGCAAATTTTTTTATCAAGCGAAAATGATATAGAAGTTTATGCGAACTTTGATAAAGTTGTAGTGCGTACTTCGTAGTCGACAATGAAACAAGTAGGTCAGAATTGGAATTCGACGTGAAACCGTTCGAAGTTTAAGTTATTTTGCGTAAGTTAAAAACGGGTCGACGAAGCCATGTTTGGCAGTTTTTGTAGAGAAATCGGCTTAAGAAGTAGCATGGTGTCGTGGCATTGGTCGGTAGTCCTACGTACCCTCTTGCATCTAAAAGAATTGGTTTGGCGCTTGGACCTTCGGAGAGGGTTTTGCGACCGCTTTAAAAAACGTGCTCGTCACCTACTTCGGACAAGCCAACGCTGACCGCGGTCACCACTGCTGCTTGTCCGAACATGCCCACGCCTTGCCCTACTCTGGCCGGGAGTGCATCGGGTCCCGCATCACAGCTTGGGCGGTCGTATCTGCTAGCACTCACCACACACGCACGCTAGCACACGGCGTTCGGGCTCAGGCGGCTCTGCCTCACCATCGCGTCGCGCAGTACTCCGGTCGCGCTATACGCCACCATCGCAGCACCCGGCACTGGTCCCATTGACTCGTCGCGGCTGCAGTCGTGTGGGATGACCGCCGGCTCCACCGTCACTTCGGCGTCGCGTTGTGTCCTAGTTTTCTTTGTCTGATGCCATCTGCGGTGACGCTAGTCTGTGTTCGTCGGTTTGCTGGTTCGACCATGTGGACAGCCGTCTGGAGCGCACCTCGCTATCCCTATCGTTTGTGTGCGCTGGTATTTTTGCGTTGATGACTGTGGCTATGCCAAGCCAAGCCGCCATGACTCCCCTATCTCCGCTATCATTTTGGCCGACGTGACCGTGTCCTTCAGTTTGCCATCATGGCAGCGTCGTGACCCAATTAATCAAGTTCTTAGCTTCGCTAGACAGCCAACAGCGCAACCATCTCCACCTCGTCGCTTGTAGCACCACACTGTGCCTCAATTTTTGGAAGTATAGATCCGCCTGCTCCATAAGACCAGGGTGGTCTACGCCGTCGTCCAGCCATAGAACCAGAGCTTGCCATTTCAATTCATCGCACTCCTAGCCTTTCCTCCAGCTGCTCATCACACTGCCCACCTCATTCAAAGCTCCACCGCCATATAGCGTCTTCTCCACGGCCAGCGAACCACGCGTGAGTAGAGCAAGGAGAGCAGCCGGTAGTGCATACTGCTGTTATTAGCTTGTTGACGTCAGCATGATGTCATCTCGGCGTCACTCGTGTTTTAGGGCCATTTTCGTGTAGGAAAAGAAATCCATGAATACGTTGAAATACGCCCTCGCCTGGCCAGCTAGCGATGGCGCCCATGGCCTACATTTCACCTGCGCCAACTTGCGCTCGCGTCACGCCCGCTGTGGGCCGGCCTACCACTGCCGCACGCTCGCTGCTGCGCTGGGCCACACTCGCATGCTAGCGCCCCGCCCCACCGTGGGCCGGCTACCGCGCCGCGCTCGGCCTATTGCCACGCCTGCGCCCGCGCCCACCTGCTGGGGTGCTGCCACTGCTGCGTCGCGCTGCTACGCGCTAGCGTCCGCGCTCGCCACTGGGCCACGCTTGCGCCTACATCTGTGCCGCCTATGGGCACGCAATAGAATGGTTTTTCTGAATTCCAGTAAGATAGGAAGTGTTTATTCAATAAAGGTTTTTAGCTAAACTTTGATAATCCGTAGTAAATTGTGCAGTGATCCAAAAATAGTGAAACCAAGTCGTTGCATAAGGTATCGTGGGCAAGTCACAGATTTATTGTCCCGAACGCATACTTGGGTATGGGCGCAGGGAAGACTTGTTGCTCTCTTGTCGTGGATCCGGCTCTTTTTGGACCGACTGATGAGAAGAGCAGGTGGTGGAGGTCCTTGCACCACACTGAGTCCGGGACTCAGGAGTGGGGGCTTGGAGTCCAAGTTTGGATGGGACCTGGACACTTGGGACAAGAGGGTGATGGGTTAGTCCTGCTTGTGCCTGGGGTACAAGCGGGGCGTGTGTTTTCGGGACACCCAGCTGAGCACATTGATTCACAAATCACCGGGCGATCCGATACGGCTTGTCTCGTGTTTAGCACCGCAGTAAGAACTGAAAGTTGGAAGGAGAAGAAATGGAACTGATTGCTCAACTTTTGCTTGAAAGTAGAACAGGTGCTTATATAGACTGGCTAGATGATAACTTAATACGGCTAATAATAATACATAACTAAGGACTCACTATTAGTATTGCTTTCTACCAAAAGAAACTAGCAAACCATAAAGCCTATCATATTCCTTGGAGTCAGGAAATTATTCCCACTAGTAGGATAAGTCTTGCGAGTACATTATGTACTCAGGGTTTATTTACCCCTGTTGCAGGTGATGCTTGAAGAGTACCTTTGTGTGGATGATCCTTTTGGTGGGCTCAGACGGAATCCTCATCCCTAATGATAGATGTTATTTTTAAATTCCGTTGTTATCATTCCGCACTCTGGTATTTGGTATTGTAATAATGTACTTTTTAAGAAACTCATATGTATGAAATGGACTTGTATTGTAACTCGTTCTCATTATTGGATCCTTGGGAAAAATATGGATCTTTTGGGTTCTCCTTCTGGGTGTGCCCGACGGATACCGCCCGCGGTACCCTGCTTTCGGGGTGCTTAGTGTTTGGTGGAAGACGAGTGCCTCCGTAAGCATGCTATTTCGGGCGATTCTGCCACAATTTGTCCCCAACCACAATGATGCTTGTCGAGAGGGTTGCTAGTGTTCTGTCATAGGCATTTTTCAAGGCCATGGCCATGGTCATTGTGTTCTCCATGTAGTAATTTGGACTCAGTGCTATTCACTGCTACACAAAAACATTTAGGCAGCATTTGGAAAATGGGCTCAGAGGAGGGCGGGCTGGTTGCTTGCCTCTGTTATTCGGTGGCCGAGCAGCCAGCCCAGCGACTGCCTCGGTTAATCATTAACGGAGGCGGGCAACCTTAATGGCCCACCAAGGTTAATTCCGATTAACAAAGGTGGTTGATCTAACGCAACCGTCTCCTAAAATCTATTAACTGAGGTAGGCCTTCCAAACATTGCTTCATTTTTGGAGGCGGACCTCCTAAATGGTTCGCCTCAGAAAAAAGGGCCCAGAGCCTAGCTGGACCATTAGTTAGCCATGTATATAAGGAGCACTTAGGTTTTCCACTCACACTTTTGTCTCCCCCTCCCTATAGTCATGCAACTGAACAGCGCGCCCCTCCCTCCGGAGTCATGAGCCCAACGGTGCGCCCCTCCACTCTCTCCATCCCTCTACTCTGTCTCCCTCGCACTCTCCCTCCCAAGCCCTTCTCTCTAGAGCCCGACGGTGCTCCTCACTCTCTCAAGCATGGCAACGCACCCTCTCCCACCCAAGCATGGCGGCATAGCTCGAAGTTTCCTGCTCCCATGTTGATAGCGGGCCCAACGGGTACATTGGCAACAGCGGGGATGGAGTTGACACGGAGTGTCTTGGCCATAGCGGTAGTAGCAGGGGTGACTGGTTCACTTGCCAGCGGAGTAGCAGAGGAAGAAGTGGTATGGGACATGTTCTTCCTTAGGAGCGCCTCTAGATTTTCTATGTTGTTATCCGGCAGGTTGAAACTACTCATACACTATTCTATTTTCATCCACAACAGGAAGAAAACAAGTAGAATTAGCCTGCATACACTATAGCTACTATTACATGCATGTGCTCATGATCATGTCCTACTATATTCTTTTAACCTATGCCCTCCTCGGCAACGGCGCCAGAAATGCTTGTTGGCATTTCTTAGTGTAATCACCAAGTGTGGAGGCTTTAAGTCCATCCTCGGTAACAACGCTAGAAATGTCTGTTGGTATTTCTTAACACCATCACTAAGATTGAGTTAACCTTAGTGACGCCACTAAGAAACACTAACTATGATAGTTCTTAATGATTACAGAAAATATCCGCAAGCACACTGATCTATCGTTGTAGCATTTCACCCGGAAGTATTCAGGGTATCGTTATTTATATTTTCCCAAAGGAGGGCATGGTGTAAATAGTCTAGCATGAATATGAACAAGATTACATACTTGCATTAGTAAACCAATAGTTTATGACAGGGGTAAAAATGGTATTTTATGGATAGTGGGCACACATCTGAGCCAACCTTAAGGATAAAAGGAAAACAAAGAATAAAAGAATGTTCTTAAATGGAGCCGGCATGGTCAAATATAGCTGTGCAAAGAATAGTTAATGATCATACAAACTATATGATTAGAGTTAGAACTAAGTGTAAGATGGATGGGGAGATCTCCAACCGTTGGTCTGCCATCAAGTGCGAGAGACTTTAAAACTCCTACATAGTACCCGAACGTGGGGGATTACAAGGGATGGATAGGGCTATCACCACTAGCTGCCTACCCCTCAACCGGGGCACCGTCATATCCAAAGGTTCCTGTGCACCTGAGCACCACGCCCGTGTACAAAGACACTACCCATATCCCCCAGGACTCTGACCCTACAGATCGACAAGCATAGGACATGGGCAAACCCAAAGGAACGACAAACCGCCACCTCAACCTAGCTCTACTTCTACTCATACAAGTCATATGAATGGTTAAGCATAAAGTTGAACATGGTAAGATCATAACACAAACTATATGCTAGTTAATATATCATGATTATAACAAGACAACTATACTCTAGTTCATATGCACTACTATATTGAAGATATGAGGGCATGACTATGGAAGAACTATTTATAGTATTCATACTAAGATTCCTCTCTTCTTCCAAGGAGCCAAGCCCTCCTTGATAGCTTTGCTTGCTGACAAAAGACTACTAAAGTAAAAATACAAGAAGTGGTAGTGAGGTGTGTAGCTCCAAATGATGTGTGTGTTGAAGGAGAGCTCCACCCCTCTTCTTATAGTGGCTGATGGTCGGTTTGGCGCTGAAAATAAGGAAACCGGCCAAAACCGCCTCAGCATGGCGGCATGCATCAGTCGGTGGAAGCCTGGCCTAGGTGGTAGCCCTTGGGGTGCAGCCACACCCCTAGTGCGCCCGCACCCTGGTGGGCCCACCTCGTGACTGCCTTCACATGGTCAGTTCCTGGGTGGGCCTAGGCCCCTTCCACGTCAGTGCTCAACCCAAGTTTGGCGTGTAGGTGGGCTTTCTTCTCCTTCTTTGATATTTGGTTGCGTGAATCTGCTTTACGCTTTGCCTGATTGCACATTTTGCTTGATTTTCCACTTGTATTTGAATGTGTGTCCTACAAAACATGTTTTCTCCAATACAAGTGGACCTAGGTCAATAGTATATGCATATGTGTCATAAGTTTGTTATTTCTCCCATTTTGGATATTAATTGATGGTCAGATTTGATCGATAGTGACCACCAACAAATCCCCCAAGCTTAACCTTTACTCATCCCGAGCAAATAGCTAAGTACTTGGTTGTTAATCAGGAGTTGCTACTATGCTGAATATATTTCATAAGTGACATTCCTATAACAAAGTATTCTTCCACAATTCAAATAAGTTGGCATTTTTATCCACCCTTTACTTTCATCCCTGTAGAGCGTATAGCTTTTCCATGTTCTTGGGCGGTTGCAAGATAGAACGGTTATAACAGAATCACTAATCATTCATTCCTTGATTAACCATCTATCCGGAGGTTTTATGAATTTTGCAAAATAAAATATAAGTTCCTCAAATGACTCTCTCGATCGCTCAATGTGTATGAAACCTCACCAAATATATTTGAAATTTTACCTTCTTTTCATATCCTATCACTAAAAGCTTTGAGTGGAGCTTTGGGTAGGTATGAAAGTGGGGCATACTTGCATCACATATTTTACTAAGTCAAAAACCGGACCTCAAGGAGATGCAAGTCATACACTTTAATCAAGAAGTGCAAGTGTGTGGAATTTTTATAACTTCCTAATTCTAAATATTTTTGGTACTCCTTTGAACCGTGAATCTCTCTCTTTTGAAAGAATGCCTTTTTATTTGAAAGTATGGGCTATCTTTATTTCTTTGTTTTTTTCTTTTCTTTTCTTCATGCTCTTTGGCATTTTTTTCTCTCATGCCTTTTGGCATGGAGATTTTTCTTTTCTTTCTCTTTTTTTTAAACATAGCCCATACTATTCTTTTTGGCATATGAAATTTTTGAGAGAGAGAGACATGATAAAGTGAATGGAGTAATTATTTGGTGCACAGAAAAAGCATGTTTTTGCATAACTCTCAGTGTAAGAGTCAACAGTTTATTTGTGGGTATACGTGTGTCTTGATTATGGGTGCATGACGAGAATCTCAACAAGGGTCACAACAATTTGACAAAGCTCAATGTAATAGCAGGTAGCATATGACTAAGGTTTTGAATGTATATCATGTCATATGGCCTTGGTTGGTATTCATAATCATTAAGGAACTTTGAATTTTAGTATTTTTTGAAAAATGAAATCCCCGGATGTCAAGTCTCTCTTAGAACAAAGTTATAGTAAATTCTATTTCTCCCATATCATAACTCGCAACAACTTAGAAAACGAGCATGCATTTGCAACCCACAAGTTTTCAAATTTTAGGATGAGACATTTTTAGCCAATAAACTTAAATCTTGGAAAAAACTAAGTTATAGCCTAGGCATAGATGAATTATAGACATAGCAACTATTCATTATTTCAACATAGGAGAAACTAAATATTCTTTAAATACGTATGAGAGTGGAATTCATATTTTTGGTATTTTTATCGTATATTATTTTTTTGGTATTTTTAATTTTTTATATTTTTTTAAATGCTAATAAATAAATGAAGAAAATAAATGCAAAAATTAGGAATGCAAAAAGATACAAGGTGTTGACACCAGAATTTGGTTTATCATAATCGACTGAATGTTATGATCTCGTCACCTCGAAGAGAAGCTCTGACGACAAAGGTGACATTGATCGGGAGCAGAAGAGACACGTCGGACTCCACAAAAGGAAAAGATTGGAGTCTAAGTTATCTTAAATTAGGACATTTTCATTTTCTTTTGCAAATCCTGTAATTGGTCTTGTTGGACCAGAACTCGTAGTTTAGCCGTGGGTATAAATATTAAACCCCGGCTATTGTAATAGGCATCTCTCACCGATCAACTAAAAGAAGTACCTTTACTTTTTTGGCTCAAGCCACCCCTAAGAGTAGGAGTATAGTAGATTTCAATGAGTTCTTTGGGCAAGTAGGGCTACGTCGGACGACCTGACCTCTGGCTTGTTTGTGAGTATCCGTCATGACTTATATTGTTACTTGCAAGGCTACAACAAATGACTGATCTCTTGCGAGTCATGGTATAAGTTAGTTATCGATCTATATTGTTATTTGTAAGGCAGCAACAGACAACTAATCTCTTACAAATCATGATATAGATTAGTTATCGATTTGTATCAACTTTTACAAGGCCGCAACAGACGACTGATCTCTTGAAAACATTGGTATTAATCAAAGTTATCGATATTGTGTTAGATAGTTTACTGTTTAATACAATATCACCAATTGCCCGATCTAGATTGAGATTCATTGGTCTTATCTATTTTGATCTATCATCTATTGATTATTATCATGATGGAATTCGATTCTTAACATTAGATCCTGCTTTGATGACTAATCTATCTCAATCCTGATCGCACATGGTGGGTGTTTGAAGTCACATTCTATTAAGAGATAGGTTCATTAATCACTAGAATCTGGTATGACCCTGCTATCAATGCTACATCAGCCGACTCAATCTATTGATGGTGTGTCAAATAGGACATTGTTGGTTAATAGATCTATCTATTAAGAAGAGCATGGCGTCAACCACCTGCTATGTCCTGAACTTCCATGCATATAACATGCCCTCATGATTCTATTGCAATATAAGTAGGTCTATCGATCGCTGGTCTTTGATCTAGGGTCCTACTATCAATGTTGCATCAGACGACTCGACCTATTGACGGTATAATAGATTGAGTCTAGCATTTGTAGATTTATTTATATCTAATGGATGAGTGATCGTATGCTATACGACAAGATCACTGGAATCGGTTGTTTTAGCCGATAGCCTGCTTTGTTGAGGATGTACTGGCTATTCATACGCTTTTACTTATTTTTGTCTTGGTTTAAAGCTAGTATGTCTCTCACATGTATGCTTACATATTTACCCTTACATCTTTCACATGTTTTCATGATCATCGGCTAAGTTAGATTCATGCAACTAAGTAAATAATAATTGTTCATATGATTGTTTTGTTTACAATACATCATGAACATGCTGGATATTAACTCTCTAGTCGATAGCCTAATCATACTGGCCACTTGGCCATATATTTGGAACTGTTTGGACAAACACCGGCATGTTCCACCTTAAATTACTCATCATTTTCTCTCCTTGTCAATTACAGGGTCAAATTGACTAGCATGCCCACGGTCATGACCATCCAGTTCGATGCCCTTCCTAAGTCTGGAGAGAGCTTGGGATATGCTCCACGTGGTTTCTCTTGGCTTGCTGCGTGTGTCGATGGCTACCTACCATTTTTCGCTGTCGACACATTCTTGGCAAGCCCGGTGGGACCACAATCGTCAACATGAACAACAAAGCGATCCTCAAGGTTAACCTTGAAGACCTGCCTGATGACTAGAAGGTGCTCATTGAGTAGGTAGCGGAGGAATTCAGGGAAAGTGTATGTTGTCTTATAGTAGGATGCATGATGCAGTCGTCTAGAAGACTCCCCTACCAAGCGTCCTCCTGCATGGTCAAAGTGAAGATGTTCAAGCAAGAACTACTGCTCATTTGGTCCACAAGGCTGTTCATGAAGCCTTTACAAACCATAATAAGGTGTTGACCAACACGATTGGCAATGTTTTGAAAGAAATCTTCTTTGGAGCGCTAGTTGATCAAGTTGGGCTAGCATACTCTAATGGCTTTAATCCTTCGGTTGTGGGAAACAACACACCTGGTTCTAGTCAGCAGCCGAATGGTGGCAGATCCAATAGCCACCAACACAACAGCTTCTAGGAGGACAGGCTCAAGATCAGACCCTACAAATAGCAGGGGGGCAAGGTCAAGCCCTACTAATGGTAGGGGGCAAGCTTAGATGATAGGGGGTAGCCATCAGCATAGCAATCACCAAGTGCCCCTATCACACAGATAGTCCAGCAGCCAACCTCCCCAGCTACTCAACAGGTTATGCAACGGTCAGCTCAGGAAGATTTAGTACTTCCAATCAAATGCCTCAGTTGGCCCATAAAATTGCTCCATCAGTGTAGAGGATCCTCAAGAATGTTAATCCTAGCTACTTCAATAGTCGGTTGCAAGGATACACAACTCACAATGCTCAGATCAACTATCTAGAGGGATACCACCTAGTTTCTAATGCCAGTACATATGAGCTTATGCCACATCTTGGGTATCAGAACCCTTACAGTTATAATACACAGCAAGTCCAGTAGTGTTCGGCTCAGAATCAACAAGTCCAAGTACAAGGACCTCAAGCTCAGGCTCAAGGGCAGCCGAGACAAGAAGTTGTCGGCATGGATGCTGAAGAGTTTGTCAACCGGATAACTACAATGATGCAAAACCGGTTTGGTCTAAAGCCTAAAGGACATGTTGGCTCTTACCAGCGCCCATACCCAGCCTGGTATGATATTGTGCAACTCCCACCATGCTATAGAATCCTAGATTTCTCCAAAATCATCGGCATAGATGAGATGACAGCCATAGAGCATATTAGCCGCTTTCTCATTCAGCTTAGAGATGCATCTGTTGAGGAGGCACACAAAGCTAGATTCTTCGCCTTGTACCTATTTGGACTGGCCTTCAGTTGGTTTTAATTGCTAGAACCAAACTCAATCACTGGGTGGGCTGATTTGGAGAACAAGTTCCATGCATATTTCTATAGTGGGATGGGCGAGAAGAAGATTATAGATTTGACGAGCATGAGGCAGAAGAACAATGAGTCAGGCTCTAAGTTCATCCAAAGATTCAAAGAAGTAAGGAGCTATTGCTACTTATTGAATCTGTCTGATGGCCAATTGGCTAAATTGGCCCTTCAAGGGATGTATCCATTAATTAGAGAGAAATTTGATGGCCAAGAGTTTGAAAGCTTGGCCCATTTAGTTCAGAGAGTGTCTGCCTTTGAGAGCCAGCATCAGGCCCTACGCAAAGAGAAGTATTTGAAGGGTACTACCACTACGATCGATCCCTATGATGCAGACTCTGATAGAGATGATCTAGAAGTCATGATCGCCGAATGGACATGGGAAAGTCTCATGTATCTTGTCCATGGGTAAAGAAGTCAGAAAACACCTGCAACTTTGATGTTAAGAAAGCCCATAGGATCTTCGACTTGCTGCTAGAGAAGAAGTAGTTGAGATTACCTAGAAATCATGTGATCCCTTCGGCTAAAGAACTTAAAGGGAAGAAATACTGCAAGTTTCACAACGCTACTAACCATAGTACCAACAAGTGTAGAATCTTCCGCTTCCACATTTAGAAGGCCATCAAGCAAGGGAAGATCAAGTTTGAGCTAGCTAAGAAACCGACGATGGACATAGATAAGCATCCTTTCCCAGGGGTGCACACGGTAGAGTTCCAGTTGGCTAAAGGGAAGACGAAGGTCTTGATGTTGGCTAAGGCCAAGGAAGATGGGTCAGTTGACCCCAAGTTTCAAATATTGGCTAATGAGTATGACGAAGCTAAGAAGCAATGCGATCAGCAAAAGAGTCAATATGAGCAAGGTGAAACATCCAGAGCTGGTGCTATGCGTCCTTGTGTAACTTCTAGGATCTTGTTGAACAAGTGGCAATGCCAAAAGGAGAAGGACTATCAGCACTAGCTCAAAGAAGAAGAATATGAGCGTCGATGCGAAGAAGAAAGGTACAAAAGAGAACAAGTTGAGCTACATTAGAATTGTCCTTTCTTCTAACACTGCTAGAACGAAGGTTTGAAATTGCCTACAAGACGTAACTGCCCAAAGTGCAGTAATCAATATTCAGAGTTTAGGCAGTCTTAAGCCAACCACTGGTCCATCCATGAACGTTTGTGTTTTCAATCTAATAACATGGATCGGGGCATAAAAAATAAATGAGTTCATGATCGGCTAGGCAAGCATACATATGATCATAATTGGGCCGGTCGTGATGAAGAGAAAGAGTATGTTTGGCAAGAGTGCCAATGGTGTCTAGGAGGTCTAACAAGGAGACAAAAAAGAAGGGTTCAATGTTTAAGGAATAAAGAATTAGAAGTTCAGAAGTATAGCAGACCTCAGACATGGCGCGTCAAATAAATAGCCGACTAAGGCAAACCATCGGCTAATATTAATTTGGTGTCCGCTCAACCTACAGAGCTCAAAGCATCTTTAGGACATGAACAAGGGAAACGCAAGTGCCTTAGTAGCGAGATAGTGAAGGAAGATGTCATTAGAGTTAGCAATAAACGTCAATAGCTGATCCAAGCAGTCGGCTTTAAAATATGACTTAATGAATTTCCTAATCGATGATACCAAAGGGAAGTTAGGACAGGGGTTTACGTCAACCGATTTACTAGAAGAAGTTGACATTGGACATGGTGATAGACCCAGGCCGACGTATGTAAGTGCTAAACTAGATCCTGAGTATAAGCAAGAATTAATAAATCTTTTGAAAGAATATCAAGATTATTTTGCTTGGGAGTATTATGAGATGCCCGATCTTAGCCGATCGATCATAGAACATCAGCTACCTATCAAAGATGGATATCGACCATTTAAATAGGCCCTAAGAAGATTTAAACTTGAGTTACTTCAAGATATCAAGAAAGAGATTACAAGGTCATATGAGGCCAAGTTTATTCGATAGTGTTGATATGTGGATTGGATTTTGAATATAGTCCCTATGGCAGAACCACCCAAATTATATGGCCCACATGTACCCATCATTGTCCTAAAGACCTTTGACTACTACACACGAGAGCCAGATAACTCCGGTAGTCTATCGGGTGTCCTCAGGGAACCCTGAATCATCCACGTTTTACAACTCATATAGGATCAACATGGAGTTACCACAACATTACAACATTTGGTACAAAATATCTTACATCGAAGTGTGGAAGACTTATAATATTAGTTTATAAATCACAATCAAGTAAAAACTTAACTTGATATCAAAATGGTGAGTAAAGCTACAGAAGCCATTTTTGTGAAGAACCTAAGGTAGATGAGATAGCAAGATCATGTCGAGCCCACCGACATGACCTCAATTAGTAGCACGAGCTAGTCAGATCCTACAATAAGGATTAACAAACCCTAAGTACTTGAGGGTACTCAACAAGTCTTACCCGACTAAAAGAAAAGACTCCAAGGGTATGCAGGCTTTAAAGGAAAGTTGGAAGCAAGAGAACTTTTGTAGAAAAGCTTACTACAAGTGGATCCTTACTTTCAATGTTTTAGCTATGTATTGTTCATTATCAGTATCTAGTTTGCACATGTTCTATATCAATCACTTCATTAATCATCTCATCTCCACTCATCTCATTTTATACCAGCTCGTATCCATCAATATCATCATTTCATTGATTAACTATGATGCAGGTCAAAGGATCGAGTCTTCATCTCTGAGAAGCAATAGCGATTTGAATCGATTCGGCCTAGTTGGGCTTTCCTTACCACACAACATATGCAGCCCTCACTCGAATCCTCCAAAATAAGAATGGGTTTGCGCCACCCAAGAATATAGTACTCGACCTCCCTGCACTGACCCAGCGGTTTCACAGGATGGGTACATGCTACTCTTGCCATCTCTCCACTCCTAGTGCGGTTGTTCTTTCTCATAATGGAATAGTCGAGGTATTAGGCTTATAGGAGTATGTGGCCAGTACTAGCAAAGTCTCGACCACATAGGCCTACAATAGTACGGTCCTCAATTGACATAGGCGGGATGATGCACAACAGGCTATCCCCATTGGCCTACCCACAAGAGACATATCTCATGCTCCATACCAGGACATTACCAATATCCCATATAGAGACAACCATGTCCCACCCCTATCTCAATTTAGATATTTAACATTATCTGGGTAATCTCATGAGCCATCAGTAGAGCTAAGAGGATCAAGGTAAAACCTATTTCTCATGAACAATGAAACCATCATTAAACTTTTACCAAAATCTAAGCCTTACTAAGCATAAGAGGTATCGACCTATCCATACTAGTAGGGTATAACTAAAGATGCATGTATATCAAGGTAATCATGCAGCAATAGTATTTGACCAACTCCTAGTTACTTAATGCACATCTCACAAGACTTAAAGTGTAATAAAGATTTGTAAATGCTATAGAAGGGTGGTATGCACCGGGACTTGCCTGTGTTGCAGAGAAGGTTAGTTTCCACAGAGGACTACAGACGTCAGACTAGCTTGGCACCAACACCACTAGTGGATTGACCTTCTCCAAAACTTGATCAACACAAATCTTCTCACTCTTGTACACTACACGTAATAAATGATGCTTTGCTTAACATGATGGACTACATGCCATAATGCATGATGAGAGGTATACAAGGGCATAATAGAAGATAAATAAAGTTAAGAAAGTTGAGTACAACTTTCCTTCACCAAGGAACTAGGGTTTATCATCACAAAAGCATTTTAGTTATTTAACTAACAAGTTAATTAATGGTCTACCATGAAAGGAATTACATTAACATGATCCAGTAAGAAGTGATTAACATTCATCTTAACTCATGATCATTATAAAGAACTCATAAACTAAATACTAATTAAGCCATTTTATTTATTATATAAACAAGTAGATTATAATCAAATCATGAAAGCAACACTTATACTAGCCAAGCAAGACAGGATATATAACTATCATTACATCAAGATTAACCAAGAGGGCAAGCAAGGATCCTTACATGACCTAATCACGTGCATCCACTAAATAGTTAAATGAGTAAACTATTTTATTTATTAATTATCAAGTTAATTTTGAGCATAACATCAAAAGGATCAAGTTGCCAAGCAACAACAAAGGGATTACTGTTCCAAGGTCCACATTCAACCCCAAACTCACATCAAGGTCATTTAAGGATTTATAGAAATCATTTTGATATTTTTATTAATTCATAAAACACATTTGAATTAAGTGGACAATTTAATTTTAGCAAAACAGTGCCAAACTTTTTGTGAATACTAGTCTAAGCATGTAAAGCATACACAAAAAGTTTCAGGATTAAAGGGTAATTATTTTAACCTATAAAAATCATGGAAGGTATATTTATTAATTAAAATAGGTAATTTTTTAGCATAACAAAATTTTTGAAAATGACCAAATCATATTTTTCCCAAGTAGAGCACATCATAACAAGCCTACAGAATAAATTTCATAATTTTAGCATGCACTAATAATTAGTTATGATTTTAGCAAGAAACTATACTTTTAATCATTTCTAAAAAAGATAAAATCGTTTTTCTACGCCGAAACTTTTCTCACCCACCCTCTCCATACCCATGGTCACTGACACGCGGGGCTAGGGTCAAACCCGGCCCTGCCCGGTTTTAACCGTGGGTGCGCCAGTGACGAGACCGGTACTGACGAGCTCGAGAAGACCTCACGCACGCATCTATGCTATTGGTTGAACACGCTAGGGCACGGCTCGTGCACAGCCATGGCCATGGAGGCTTAGCAGGCAGAGCACGCTGATGCAGCGGTGTACCAGCCATAAGGGCATGGTAGAGTCTAGATGCAGGGCATGGTTAGCATCAGGGGCTCACCTAGACTTCAAAACACCTGCGGTTTGAATCGGGAACAAAGTGGAGCTAGGTGGCCAATGGTGATGGCGTGCGTGGCGACACGGACTAGTGTCGTGGTGGCTCTGGTGCACATCTACGAAAAGGGGTGAGCTGGTGAGCATCAAGGAGTCACAAGGAGATCAAAACGACAAGAGAAGGGGCGGGAGATGCTCTGGAGTGAGCTAGTCACGGTGAGGGTGCATGTGGCGGCGCTCTGCTCGGCGATGAGGTAGATGGCAGCTCTAGGCCAACTTGGGCATAGAGGGATGGTGCGAGTAGGCTCAAACGACATGCTAGGAGATGGCAAGGTTAGCTACGAGGGCAATTAGGTGAGGATGGAGTGGTGACGGAGAAATTGACCGGCGATGTCAAGCTCGACGGCGACAGTGGGAAGAGAGAAAGAAGAGAGGCAGCAGCTGGCTTAGTGTTAAGATGGGCGTGGGCGAAGTGTCTGGGTGGGTAGCTCCACACAGGTAGGTACGAGTCCGTGTGTGCATAGGCGGTTAACGAGGGTGGCGGGCGGCTACCGACGGCAAGCAGGCAAACTGCTGCCGATGTGGCACTATAGCTGACTGAAACCCCTCCCTTCCCCTTCCATTTTCTCTAGATTCTAAGTAGCAACAACATGATCTACAAGAATAAAACTTGTTCATGTTGATGTAGACTTCAACTTTTCTTTAAGAACCAAACTCTGATTCTCACTAGATTGAGAGATCCAAGACCAAGAACATAGGTAGATTAGAACTGAACTTCAGATCTTCAGTTAGGGTTTTGAAAAGAAGTTTTGGTTAGCAAACTTTGGGATCTAATTAGAGGTTAACCAATTATCAAACCTATCAACTAATTACACATTATTATAGCTCAAACATCATATCAATCAATGAAACAAAGGTTGGTCAAATTTTATTTATGAAAATTGATTTATTAATTCTCCCAAAATTGAACTTGACCCTGATTTCCAAGACTAGCGCCAAAAATGCTGAGGAGGAAAATTAGTATTAAATTCAATCTTTGGAGTCCAATTTCAACATGTTTGACTTAGAAAC
This sequence comes from Miscanthus floridulus, assembly GCF_019320115.1. NCBI lineage: Eukaryota > Viridiplantae > Streptophyta > Magnoliopsida > Poales > Poaceae > Miscanthus > Miscanthus floridulus. The sequence continues at coordinate 4,127,287 of NC_089580.1, read as the reverse complement.
ATTACTAACCTTTGATTCCACATTATAGAGCTCACTTTGAACAACAAAGTTTATATTAACAAAAATTTAATTGTTTAAACAATTATTACTCTATAAATTCATAAAGAACATTAATCACTATTATTGTTAACATTTCATGCAACCTATAAAACATCACATATGAAACATATGAATGTTATACTTGAAACATAAAATGCATTAATGAAACAATACTTGATGATTATGCTTGATGATGCTGATGATCAAGTTTCAACTGTTTTTTAACATCTAGGATGTTATTGTCCCCGTGCTCAAGAAGAATGGCAAACTAAGAGTTTGCATTGACTTTAGAGACTTAAACAAAGCCACACCAATGGACGATTATCCAATGCTGGTAGCTGATCTATTAGTAGATGCAGCATCAGGGCACAAGGTTATTAGGTTTATGGATGGCAATGTAGGATATAATCAGATTTTTATGGCCAAAGAAGATATCCCTAAGACTGCTTTCATATGTCCTAGAGCCATTGGTTTATTCAGTGAGTAGTTATGACTTTCGGCCTAAAAATGCCTGGTGCAACCTATCAGCAAGCCATGAATTATATCTTTCATAAGTTGATCGGTAGGATAGTTGAGATCTACATTGATGATGCAGTTGTGAAATCCAAGAGTTACAAAGAACACCTAGCTGATCTACAGGAGACTTTAGAATGCACGAGGAAGCATGGACTTAAGATGAACCTAAACAAATGCACTTTTGGAGTATCAGCTGGAGAATTTTTAGGTTTCATGGTGCACGAAAGAGGGATTGAAGTTGGGAAGAAAAGTATGAAGGCTATCGATGAGGCAATCCCACCAACAAATAAAACCTAGTTACAATCTTTGATTGGCAAGATTAATTTCATTAGGAGATTTATCTCAAATCTATCAGAAAGGATGTTGTCATTCTCCCCCTTGCTGAAGCTGAAAGCCAACCAAGAATTTAAATGGGGCAACGTACAACAAAAGGCATTCAACAAGATTAAAGAATATATGAAGTCTCCACCGGTGTCAGTCCCTCCACAGTGTGGTAAGCCCTTCAAATTGTACGTGTCAAATGATAACCATACAATTGGATCAGTCTTAATGCAAGAGTTTGAAGGGAAGGAACAGGTCATTTTCTGTTTGAGTAGAAAGCTTTTGGACCCAGAAACAAGGTATTCTACCGTAGAAAAGTTGTGCTTGTGCCTATATTTCTCATGCACCAAATTACAACATTATTTGCTATCGACCAAGTGTACTATGGTATCTAAGGCCGACATGATCAAGCATATGTTGTCAATGCCAATTCTGAACGAGAGAGTAGGAAAGTGGATTCTAGCGTTGTCTGAGTTTGACCTAAGATATGAATCGGCCAGAGCAGTCAACGGACAGATAATGGCCAACATTATGACTCATCATCATGGATCTAGTATTGGTTATGTGGAGCCGATGCCCTGGACTTTATTCTTCGATGGCTCGTCGTGCAAGCAGGGTGGTGGTATTGGCATCATTATCATTTCACCCCGAGGATCAAGTTTCAAATTTGCATATACTATCAAGCCAATGACGACCAATAATCAAGCTGAGTATGAGGCTATCCTCAAAGGACTTCAACTTCTTCAGGAAGTAAAGGCCGATGCAATTGAAATCTTTGGAGATTTTTAGTTGGTGCTTAATTAGTTGATCGGTCAGTAGGAGTGTAAAGATGATATCTTGAGAGGTTACTATGAGAAATGTCAAAGTTTGATCGGTGAATTCCCTATGGTCACCATCAAGCATATCCCAAGAGCTCAGAATCAAGAGGCTAACCGGCTAGCATAAAGTGCTTCTAGTTATCGACAAATTCAAGAGATCATCAGCAACAAGGTCGTTGCCAATGATTGGAGGGAAGAAATAATGAACTATCTTAGGAATCCATCACAGAAGGTCTCTAGGAAGCTCAGGTATAAATCGATCAAATACGTACTACTGGATGAGTAGCTATACTATAAGATGATCGATGGGGTGTTACTCAAATGCCTGAGTCAAGAAGATGCTAAGGTCCTTATGGGGGAGGTCCATGAAGGAGTTTGCGGGGCTCATCACTCAGCTTATAAAATGAAATGGATTATTCAAAGATTAGGGTATTTCTGGCCAATGATGCTGGAAGATTGTTTTGAGTATTATAAAGGATGTAAGGATTGCCAAAGATTTGGTAATGTTCAAAGGTCACCAGCAGTGGTCATGAATCCTATAATCAAGTCGTGCTCATTCAGAGGTTGGAGAATTGACATAATCGGCCAAATTTATCCACCATCCAACAAAGGCCATAAGTTCATAATGGTAGCAATGGATTATTTCACCAAGTGGGTTGAAGCAATCCCACTGAAGACGATGATGTACCAAAACATGATTGACTTTGTCCAGGAGCATATCATTTATCAGTTTGGGATCCCTTAGACTATCACTACCGATCAAGGAGCAATGTTTCTTTTTGAGGAATTTGAGGGATTTGCTACTAGTATAGGATTCAAGTTATTAAACTCTTATCCCTACTACACCCAGGCCAATGAACAAGTAGAGGCATCCAATCAGACACTGATTAAGTTGATCAAGAAGAAGATAATCGATCGGCCAAGAAAGTGGCACTTAAGACTGAATGAATCATTATGGGCCTATCGGATGGCATGCCATGGATCAACTAAGTGCTCTCCTTATGAATTAGTTTATGGACATGCAGCCATTCTTCTTTGGGAGATCAGGACTGGATCAGGATGCATTGAATCTAAAGAAAATCTAACAGCCGGTGATTACAATGTTTTGATGATGAATGATCTGAAAGATCAAAATTGTCAATGGCTTCGTGTTTTGGAAAACATTGAAGCTAACAAACTAAGGATCGCCAAGTATTATGACAAGAAAGTCAAAGCCAAGCAGTTCCATGAAGGTGAATTGGTTTGGAAGATGATCTTGCCAATTGGAACCAAAGATAGCGCATATGGCAAATGGTCGCCTAACTAGGAAGGGCCTTATCGCATTACTCGATGTGTGTCTAGCAATGCTTACTTCTACAAGATGCTAGAAAGTGAGGAGTTCAATAGAGCGCACAATGGAAAACACTTCAAGAAGTATTATACCAGTATTTGGGTCAATGCTTGAATTAGCCGATTGAACTTTCGATCGAGCTTTTACAGCCGATATGAGAAGATATCGCCTTTAGAACAAAAATGAATGGCTGAAATTCAGCCTAAGGAGGCAAAAGCTGGTGCGGTCTCCATCGCCTTTAGAGCACAAAATATAAAAAGCAAGATCCACTTTACACGTGGAAATAAAAGAGGAAAAGTCAGCTTCAAACGTAAAAGGTTTATTCACCAGTTCCCTGTTACAATCTAAGGGCCAAGAAACACTTTGTTCATAATGTCTCTAGCCAGAGAAGAGAAAGCTATGGTATTGGCGGCATTGGAGAAGTCCTCAATCATGCTCTCATGAACTTTAGGACGGTCGGTCCCTGGAAAACCATGGGGAAGAAGTCAAAGCTCGCATCTAGAGCGAACTTGCGCCACGGTCAAGGCAACAGCAGCATCGTGATGAATACCATGAAGGGCGATCTCCCTAGCATGATTGGGAATATCATGTAGATGAACCGCCGGTATGGTGTCCTAGCATTGACTGACTGTGCGGCATAATCTATAGCCAATTGGAGACTTTTCCTACTGCACCGACAGGGCTAGCAAATTTGGAAAAAGAGCGGTCAGAAGACTATAAAATCAGGGTTGAGAAGACAAGGATCACCATGAAAGATCTCACCTATGATTCTGGCTTTAGCCTCAGCCAACCTCACTTGGGCAGTGTTGGCCCTATTCTCCGAGATGGTGAGGGCATCCTGCATCGCATTCAGATGGAAGTCCATCCATCGAAGATCATGAAGTGCATTAGAGTACAAGGCCCGGGCCTCATCTATCTCTTGAAGAAGACAACAAGCATCATCCCCCCGGTGAGAGCCAGAAGGCTTAGAATTTGAGCTTACTAGGGTCACCGTCTACACGCTGTTAGGCACAATGATCATATGAGGAAGGACGCCACCATTTGAGTTGGCCCTGTGCATGTGAAATGTTGAGCCAATCCATGTGAGAATCATGAAGCCATGATCATTCTTACCCTTGGAGGTGGAGTCATTGGTGTGACGGCACGAGCTCATCGGTGGGTCGCTTGCTGTTCTCCATCTCTATGAGGAGGTGGTGATTTTAGATCTGAAAGACGAAGGAGGCAGTTCGCACTAGAAGCACAAGGGGCTGAAAGAGGGTAGATGGTTTCTCGTCCACAACTGTGGCTTGTATTTATAGCCAAGAAGATGTGACGGTAAAACTCCCCGAGGTTATATGATCAGATCAGTTATGGAAACAAATCGTCGCTCTAGAGATCAAGGGGGTAGTTCACGAGGAGTTAGGAGAAGCAACAAATTCAAAATTTATTGCTTTCCATGACATGGCACCTCGGATCCCAGAGGTTTGTTGCAAAAAGGATTGCACCCAAAACTGACTAGCCAGCCTAAGAAGGCTTCATTGGATTGAAGGGAGTCTAGACCCCACAAAGCCAAAAAAATAGACGAAGATCACATCGGCTAAAAGATGGAAGTAGCATCAGGGGGAGAAGGAAATAGGCATGTTCATTAAGAATGCACTAGTTAATTTCGTAGGCTTCTTGGCGTAGGTAGAGCAAACAAGGGGAAGGTGTCCACACATTCAAGCCCTTGCAAACACTAAAACGGCCTCATACCAATGGTGAGAAGACTTAGGTGATGTCACAAGAATTCTTTTACCCGCGGCGACTGGTTCCCTTGCTTGACAAGGCACTAAAATGGGTGATACAATCACCCTAAACACAAGAATTCTTCTAGCCATCAAGGGTTTTCATGATGGGGCGTTGGTCCATGGAGGATCTAGTAAAGCCAAAAGCACTCGGAAGAGTGAAAACGAAAGGAACATCGCTGGAGTGTTGAGTCGTTCTTGTCAAGATCAGATGAATATTTATGCTCAACCCAAGAAGCTGCACCCATGAAGCAATAGTGCACCCATGAAACTTTTGGGGTGTAGGATACCAACAAAAAAGTAGCATACCCATGAAGCATGCAAATGACCGAGAGCATGAAGGGAAACAAAGCGAATGAGCCCTAGAATAAAGTTCTTGGTCCCTATTGAAGATACATCGACGGCCTCAAGCTGGCACAAAGGGTAATTTTGGAATAAAATCACTTTTATTCCCAAATTGGAAGGCATGGGTTGACACTAGAATTTGGTTCATCATAATCGGCTGAATGTTATGATCTCTTCACCTCGAAGAGAAGCTCTGACGACAAAGGTGACATTGATCGGGAGCAGAAGAGACACGTCAGACTCTACAGAAGGGAAAGATTGGAGTCCAAGTTATCTTAAATTAGGATGTTTTCAATTTCTTTTCCAAATCCTATAATTGGTCTTGTTGGATCAGGACTCGTAGTTTAGCCGTGGGTATAAATATTGAACAACCGCTATTGTAATAGACATCTCTCATCGATCAACTAAAAGAAGTACCTTTACTTTTTGGCTTAGACCAACTAAAAGAAGTACCTTTACTTTTTGGCTTAGACCACCCCCTAAGAGTAGGAGTAGAGTAGATTTCGATGAGTTCTTTGGGCAAGCAAGGCTGTATCAGACACCCTAACCTCTGGCTTGTTTGTGTGTATCCGTCAAGACTTATATTGTTACTTGTTACTTGCAAGGCTGCAACAGATGGCTGATCTCTTACGAGTCACAGTATAAGTTAGTTATCGATCTATTTTGTTATTTGTAAGGCTGCAACAGATGAAAGATCTCTTACAAATCATGATGTGGACTAGTTATCTATTTCTATCACCTTTTACAAGGCTGCAACAGACGACTGATCTCTTGTAAACGTTAGTTTTAATCAAAGTTATCGTTATTGTGTTAAATAGTTTACTATTTAATACAATATCACCAATTGTCTGATCTAGATTGAGATTCGTTGGTCTTATCTATTTTGATCTATCGTCTACTGATTATTATCACTATTGAATTCACTACAAGAAATCCTTCTTTCTATGACAAAAATCCTCATGACGGGGCAAATTTTTGTCATATAATGTATCATAATATGATGCAAAAGTTTGTAGCGTCATAAAATCAGGAGAGCCAGAACTATTTTTGACGATACTCTTTGTTTTGTCACATAAAGGTACCAAGTGTCGTCACAAAATGTAAGTCGCCAGGAGGCGGTTGACGGTGGCATTTTTATGACGATATGTGCTGTTTTTATGTGACGGCTATGGAGCATCACTGTTTGTTATTTCAAACATGACAGCCCAACGTGGGAGAGGGATAAGGTGTGGGCAACGTTGGGCTCAGAGCTAGGCCTCGGCCCAACGTGGGAGAGGGATAAGGCATGGGCAACGTTGGGCTCAGAGCTAGGCCTTGGCCCAGGGAGACAGGCCGTGCCCTAAAAGAGTAGGGTTGAGAGATGTTTTTTCTTTTTCCTTTCTTTTTTTCTTTTTAATTTGTAAATCCATTTTGAGTTCAAATTCAAGAGCTTTAAATTGTTCAAACAAATTCGTATGAAGAAATGACCAACACCAAAGTTTTAGATCTCAATGAGTTGTACAACTTTGTTGTTGCTCACTTTTTCATTTGAAATCATTTTACTATGTCAAAATTCTATTCGAATTTATCAAATTTTGAAACTCAAATTTAAAATTACCCAAACGAATTTGGATGAAGAAATGACCAATATCAAAATTGTAGGTCTCAATGAGATCTACAACTTTATTGTTTATAACTTTTTTTATTTGAAATCATTTACTCTCCCAAAATTCTGTTCGAAGTTCTTATATACCGAAGTTCTCACAAATCATATGAACAAGCGCAGTTTTTCTTTTTAATCTCTGGTTAAAACTTATAACTAGCCTTTCTCCCTCGTACTAACTTCAAATTTAATCATCTTTTTTTCTAAAATTTTCTAAAATCATGCTCTATCAATTTATTGCGTTCTTACAGCTATTATTTTTATCATTTTTTCATGTGACTTTGTTCTACCAATTCAAATTTTAAATTTCAAAAAATAGCAACTTCAAACAACGTTTTGAAGTAGTAAATCATTTTAGCTGAAAAGATGATGAACATAAAAGTTGTAGAACTCATCGAGATCTACAACTTTTATTTTGGTCATTTGTTCATCCGACAAAGTGATAGTACCATTGTTCACAAATTTCACATCTCCCTCAAGAGATATGTGAAATTTGTGAACAATGATACTATCACTTTGTCGGATGAACAAATGACCAAAATAAAAGTTGTTGATCTTGATCAGTTCTACAACTTCATTGTTGATGATTTTTTCATTTAAAATTACTTCGTACCCCAAAAATTTTGTTCGAAGTTCTAATATTTTAAAATTCAAAATTTAAACTGTCCAAACAAAGTTATATGGAAAAATGACCAAAACAAAAGTGGTAGATCTCGATGTGTTATACAACTTTGTTGTAGATATTTTTTCCATTTGAAAATATTTATTACCCCCAAATTATGTTCAAAGTTCTCAACTTTTGAAATTTAAAATTTAAATTCTTTAAACAAAGTCGGATGGGGAAATGACCAAAATAGAAGTCATAGATCTCGATGATTTCTATAACTTTGCTAGTGATGACTTTTTCATTTAAATTCATTTAGTATCTAAAAATACTATCCCAAAAATTATTTATTATCAAAAGAAAACAAAAAAATACAACTTGGGCCAATACCTCCCACAGGCCTAGCTACGGCCTCAGTTGCCATCAGCCATCCATCTTTCGATCCGACGGTTGAGATCCATGGGTTTCCTCTCAAACCCTGGCTCTCTCTCTCCCAGTCCCTTCTCTCATGAGTCGTGACGCCGCTCGCCTCCGCCTGCTCCCACCTGCTCTCGCCTCCGGCAGGGCCGCTACCAGCGTCGCCCCTTCCAGCCGCACCGTCCATGCCTCAGCCTCCCATGTACGTCGCCGGCCCCCAAGCCCCGCGCCGCCCGACCCATGCTGTTGCCGCCGCCGGGCCATCCGTGTCATGATGACTGGGGCCGGTGCCGCCCCTCCTCTTCCTACTGAGCGGGACGCCGAGCTTCACCAGAGGTCCATCACTCCCTTCGTCCTGTGTGAAAATACCCAATCCCTTATCTATTTCTATTCGGATCTGAGCTGTAATGGCCTAGATCTTGATGGCTTCGCCTGGTCAATGGGGACGCCAGATCCATTAGGCGCCATGGTAGAGAGGCCAGATCCATGGTGTACCAGTTCAGCAACAATGGTAGGGATGGCATAGGAGGTCGGTGCCGCAGTAGGCATCGTGTTTGTCCAGTGCACAGCTTGAGTCGTGTGCTTTTTGTTTGGATTTTCTCTAGTAGCTATTTCTGGAGGGCTTCTCTTTCAGCAGCGCAATTATCTTTCAACCTGCAGGTTTATTTTTGGAGCTCCATGAGGATGTGTGTTCAAAGTTAAACTGCAGCAGCTTGTTCAACTTTCAGGTTTAGAGAACTACTGTTATTTTTTCTTTGTTTGCCTGGTTTGGTCCCTACGGCAGTTCATGTAGCTGTTATGTTCATCTACACAGTTCAGAGTAATATGTGACATGGTGAGGCAGTCCTCTAGCGCTCTAGTCGGTAGGGGATGGTCTGCATCAACCTCAAAGCCAAGCATTGTCCCTCCAGCTCCAAGCACCACATCCCTTTGCCTGCCTACGATTCTTGCTTGGGAGGTAACTTTCAGTAGTCTGCGTAATCGTTTTGTCTGTTGCCAAACGCAGATTTTTTTCTGACAAGATGCCAAATGCAGTTGAAGCCCCCCATGGCAGGAACGGTAGTACGACACTATATGTTTGATAAAATGCGTCTGACACATGATGTTTCTATTTGCCAAAATATGAAATGTTTGGTCTCTAAAAAAATATGTTTTAGATCGTTATTACGTTGCTTGTCTTTAAAGGTTGATACATGTTTGACATGAGTATCTGAGTTTTTTGTTATCTAACGAGCCATGCATATTATGGGCAGTATACAAATGTTTGCGAAGCAGCTATGATGTATTGATCTTGCTCCTCATCATGTTTGCCCTATCTGATGCAAGTGTGAATGGATATCTGACAGACGTCTCAGCAACTCTCCTAGGAGGCCACATAGGCACATGCAAGCTCTCCCTGATTAGATCAATGCTGCAAGTGACGTCTGCCAGGCAAGTTGCTTGTCGTTCTTAATTATTGCCATCTCTTGATAGATTGGTCTTGTTTTGTTAACTATTGCTAAACCTAAGTTTGGTGGTATAGTGTCGTTGATAGTGTTAGCCTTGTATTTCAGCAACCTGCAAGACCTTTTGTGGAGTAGTCGGTCCATACAATTATTTTGTAGCAGCTGAAGAGACCATTACTGCTAAAGACAGGAAGTATTGTAGTAGATGACAGCTGCTACAAGGTCGTCAAGCTTATCATGGTATTTTTTACTGCTCTAAATCAGTATATGTGACCCATATAACTTATAACCTAATTGTACTGAAGCGAAATGGACACTATGTAATTTTCCATCCATTAATACGGTTTATATTTTGTTGCTTTTGTTTTCAACTACATTTTCCAGTGGCACTATAAATGCTGTCAGCCTTGGAACTATGGGAAACTTTGTTAAAAACAATGCATTGTCTTTGTGCTGACCGAGATGCACAAATGTCATGTTCTTTATAAAAAAAGAAATCAAAGGAGAATATGTTTGATTGAGTGGGCTGTGGTGTAGTGGTATGAACTTTAAAAATTGCATTCCATTATCTTATTATTACTAAGCTGGCATGATTATCATCCAGCAACCTGCTAACAGCACAAGCAGCCACATTTTTAGTGTTGATGGAGTACCTCAAAACAAATTAATTGTGACAACTCAAGTTCGACCTATTTTTAGTGAATGTAGTGTTGAACATGGAACCGTCATGCATTTTTAGTGAACTAGATAGTGCAAGCCATGATATATCTCTCATTAATCTGCTGCTTTACTCTGCCCTAGAATTAGTACTGATAACTCAATTTGCTACCTAAAAATGATCCTAATTTTCTTGTCAGTAAACTTACAAAGTTCTCGTGTAGTAAACTTTCTTGTCAGTTTACTACTTACAATAAGTCCTCATGCTTGTCATATCTCTTTGATCATTGAGCAGGATGACTAATAAGTTGTCAGGAAAGTTTCTTTGAGGGCATCATTAAAATCAAGCCTATGAAGAAAAGAAGGTAGACTATGAATCATATCCCCTTCCCTGTTGCAACTTTATGGTTACAATACAAGCTTTTTTATGAAACCTATCCTTACTTACTGTATTGAACCTGGACTTGCTTATTTTTATTTCTCTGAACTCCAAGTTATCTAAGTGCTTATGTGCATTGGCTGCTATTAACTATTCTCTAACTGAACCTGTACATGATAATTGATAAGTAATAGATGATTGGGTTTGTTGCTCTATAATACTTAGCCATTTTAAATTTGGACAATGAAATTGTTTTCCACCAGTTCATAAGTAATAGATGATTCAGTTTGTTGCTCTATAATACTTAGTGATTTTAAATTTGGTTGAGTAACACCTATGTCCACATCTAATAGGATTCACATTTTCCTTCATCTAAAGCAGGAACAGTTGGAAGCACAGATTCTTGCTCATCAGGCCTCACTTGAAGCAAACCAAGCATGCATCTGTTTGTATGTTTGCACTTGTGTGATGAAACTTGGAACTAGTGTGATGTTTGAACTTGCAAGCAATTGTGTCTTCTGCCTTATGTTCTGGAATGTGTGGATGATGGCTTGGCTGATATGTATGAGCTGTGATGAGAATGCTGGAAACATCTGTGACATTTGTCATTGAATTAATACATATGGCAATGCCACATTCGTCACAATGTAAATGTCACAAAATCTATCCTATCGTCACAATAAGTTGTCTAAATCAGGGTTCCTAGGATACAATTTGTGACGGTTGTCATATTAGGTGACAAGTTGACCAACCAATATGTGACAGTTACAGTCGTCATTAAATGACAGTAATACATGACAACAAAACAAAACCGTCACAGAAGGTCATCACATTTTGTGACGGTTTTTCATATTATCGTCACAAGGTACAATTTGTGATGGTCATTATATGATGACTGGCATGACACTGCTTTTTCGTCATAAGATTCTTTTTATGATAAATCCTGTATTTACCATGACATTTTTAGTTTGTCATATAAACCTAGATTTTTTGTAGTGATTCGATTCTTGACGTTAGATCCTGATTTGATGACTAATCTATCTCAATCCTGATCGCACATGGCGGGTGTTTGAAGTCGTGTTCTATTAAGATAGAGGTTCATTGATCACCAGCATCCGGTATTACCCCGCTATCAATGCTACATCAGCAGACTCGATCTGTTGATGGCGTGTCAGGTCGGACATTGTTGGTTAATAGATCTATCTATTAAGAAGAGCATGGCATCAACCACCCGCTATGTCTCCATCGGCTATTTAGCCGATGGCCTAAGCTTCCACGCGTATAATATGCCCTCACGATTCTATTGCAATATAAGTAAGTCTATCTACCATTGGTCTCTGGTCTAGGGTCTTACTAACAATGCTTCATCAGATGACTCAACCTATTGACGGTGTAATAGATTGAGTCTAGTCGTTTGTAGATTTTTTTTGTATACAACGGATGAGTGATCGTATGCTATACAACAAGATCACTAGAATCGATTGTTTCAGCCGATAGCCTGCTTTGTTGAGGATGTACTGGTTATTCATATGCTTTTACTTGTTTTTGTCTTGGTTAAAAGCAAGTATGTCTCTCACATGTATGCTTACACGTCTACCCTTACATCTTTCGCATGTTTTCATGATCATCGGCTAAGTTAGATTCATGCAACTGAGTAAATAATAATTGTCAATATGATTGTTTTGTTTAGATTACATCATGAACATACTGGATATCGACTCTCTAGTCGATAGCCTTATTGTGCTAGCCACTTGGCCGTATATTTGGAACTGTCTGGACAAACACCAGCATGTTCCATCTTAAATTACTTATCATTTTCTCTCCTTGTCAATTGTAGGGTCAAATTGACTGGCACGCCCTCGGTCATGACCATCCGGTCCGGCGCCCTTTCTAAGTCTGGAGAGAGCTCAGGATCTACTCCACGTGGTTTCTCTTAGCTTGTTGCGTGTGTCGATGGCTACCTGCCGCTTTTTGCCATTAACACAAGGTACCTCTGCAGGGGTCCTCCCCCAAGCTAGCTCAACGCCTATGGTCCAGGATGGCTTGGTGATGGCTTCGAGGTACATTATTTATTTTAAATTTTTATTTTGTTTAACTCATCCATGTCTATGCTCAGTAGCTTTTGGTACAGTGATCAAACTAGTTTTTAATTTGATCAAGGTAGGCTATACAACCTAAGCACCATGCTTAACTTGAAAAGCCTATGAAAGCATGATTGCTAGAAATCATACCTCGAACCATAACATGCTTGCATAGATCATGAAACGATAAACAAGATTTATTCAAGTGTAGATATATGAAAGGTGAACTAATTGTTTTTATTTTAGCATAATTTAAAGCATAGTCTATAGTTTTATTATCTAATATTTCTAAGCTAAGTAACTGTTTATTAAATCATGAATATAAAGGATAACTACTGATTTACCTACGGCAAGGGCTCACTGTTTTAAGTCCATTGAGCAAGACTCTTGTTGGTATTTCTTAACACATACAGAAATAATCCGCAAGTGCACGGAATTACCGTTATAGCATTTCATCCAAAAGTATTCAGGGTATCGTATTTCCATGAGGAACGAGTGTGTAAAAGTCTCTTAGCTAGTTCACCTAGGGTAACAAGAAGAAAGATAGCTCAGGTAGCGAGGTTTTCTAGGGATAGAGATCCTAAGCTAAGATAGCTTTGCCACTATATACTTACTTTGAGCACCGGATAACACTTGGTCTGCCAAGCATTGCCGGCCAACAGCTCTACGCCATACCCGGACATGGGGGATTACAAGGGACGGACATGGCTATCACCATCTGCCGCCTACCCCTCAACCATGGGATACAAGGCAAATGAAGGTAGCCTCAAGCCTAGACACCATGTCTATGCTATCAACTACTACTCTAGCGTGTACAGGATTATCCATCTTTATCAGGGCCCTCTACTAGAGTATCTACAACGAGAACGAACGACGAACCCGCAAGTAAATAGTAAACAAGACTAACTTAAAGTATGACTCACCACCAAAGATAAACATGAACCTTTGCACTCCAAGTAGTACCTAGGTCCATCGAGGTACAAGTGAAGAGGGAGCTGACATTCCCGATATTCCTTCTGCTACAAATGGAGGTAGCTAACAATTCCGGTACTTCTCCATCTCTTTCTCTTTCTCTTTCTCACTCACTCCCTAAAGTAGACTAGCTAGAGAGCTAAGATATGAATGGAGCTCTTCTCTCTTCTTGCTATAGTGTGTCTCCTTTGTGTTGTATTTTCCCAAGTGTTCATGTTGTGGACAGAGCTCCACCCCTTCTTATATAGTGGCTCATGGTCAGTTTGGCGCCAATAAATTAGGAAACCTACGCAAACCGACCAAGCATGCCGCCATGCAACCTCCTACAAAGGATGGGCCCAAGAGGAGCCAATGACGGTGTGGCCGCACCTAGGCTGGGCTAGATCAAGCCCGTCTTTGGTGGGTGAACCTCTATGATCATTTGCACTTGGCCCATGATAGTATTCTATGAAGATAAGGTGATTTAATTTGGGTGTGTGCCTTACTCCCACTTGTTATGGGCCCTGATTTGCTTGGTTGTGGGCCTCTTTCCCCTTTGGCTCATGTTGGGTATTTATATTGTTGTATTTCTTGTATACTTTAGGTATATTTCTTGTGTTATTCCGATATGTCCTCCTACAAAAGATCAAACACCAAAACTTATGGAAAGTGTTAGTTCCAAGGCCCTATTTCTAGATTTGGTGCTTGTATGCTATGATTTTATGTGATAGTTGGCAGTTGAAAATGTGAGTTAAGGACTGCCAACAACTCTTCTCCCTTCACTTTTTGCTTGAGGATGGTACATCTATGCCTAGAGGAGTAGACGTGGATGATTGCACCTTCTTTGGTCTCCACACCATTTTGTTTGATTTGGGTGGTGTGGAGGTGGACTTCGGAGCTTCATCTTTTTGTTTCCACACCTTTTTGTCCTTTTTGGGTGGTGTGGGAACAACCTTTGGAGTTTCTTATTTTTGCTTTAGGTTGTTCTTTTTTTGCTCTGGCCTCTTTTTATTTTCTTTGTTTTTCTTGACAAGGCTATCCACTAGCTGAGGTTGTATCTCAGCCTCTTTTAAGCCTTGTGGATTCGGCCTATACTTGATTCTGGTCATGGAGCATTGCTCCTATCGGGGACAAAAGTCAAACTTTTCTTGTTTGCCGTTGATATTGAAGCGGATTTCTCTGGCTCCAACATCAATTTGTGCTCATGATCATGTCCTACTAGAATCTTTTAACCTATGCCCTCATCGGCAATGGTGCCAGAAATACTTGTTGGCATTTCTTAGCGCAATCACCAAGTGTGGAGGTTTTAAGTCCATCATCGGCAATGGCGCTAGAAATGCCTGTTGGTATTTCTTAACACCATCACTAAGACTGAGTTAACCCTAGCAACGTCGCCAAGAAACACCAACTATGATAGTTCTTAACGATTACAGAAAATATCCGCAAGCGCACGGATCTATCGTTGTAGCATTTCACCTAGAAGTATTCAGGGTATTGTTATTTATATTTTCCTAAAGGAGGGCAAGGTGTAAAGAGTCTAGCATGAATATGAACAAGATTACATACTTGCATTAGTAAATCAATAGTTCATCATAGGGGTAAAAATGGTATTTCATGGATAGTGGACACACATCTGAGCCAACCTCAAGGATAAAAGAAAAACAAAGAATAAAAGAATGTTCCTAAGTGGAGCCAGCATGGTCAAATATAGTCATGCAAAGAATAGTTAATGATCATACAAACTATATGATTAGAGTTAGAACTAAGTGTAAGATGGACGGGGAGATCTCCGAGCACTGGTCTGTCAGCAAGCACGAGAGAATTTAAAACTCCTACACAGTACCCGAACATGGGGGATTACAAGGGACGAACAAGGCTGTCACCACCTGCTGCCTTCCCCTCAACCAGGGGGCGTCGTCATATCTGAAGGTTCATGTGCACCCGAGCACCACGCCCAAGTACAAAGAAACTACCCATATCCCCTCGGGACTCCGACCCTATGGATCAACAAGCATAGGACATGGGCAAACCCAAAGGAACGACAAACCGCCACCTCAACCTAGCCCTACTTCTACTCATACAAGTCATATGAATGGTTAAGCATAAAGTTTAACATGGTAAGATCATAACACACAAATTATATGCTAGTTCATATATCATGATTATAACAAGACAACTATACTCTAGTTCATATGCACTACTATATTGAAGATATGAGGGCATGACTATGGAAGAACTCTTTATAGTATTCATACCAAGATTCCTCTCTTTTTCCAAGGAGCCAAGCCCTCCTTGATAGCTTTGCTAGCTCACAAAAGACTAATAAAGTAGAAATACAAGAAGTGGTAGTGAGGTGTGTAGCTCCAAATGATGTGTGTGTTGAAGGAGCGCTCCACCCCTCTTCTTATAGTGGCTGATGGTCGGTTTGGCGCTGAAAAATAAGGAAACCGGCCAAAACTGCCTCAGCATGGCAGCATGCATCAGTCGATGGAAGCCAGGCCTAGGTGGTAGCCCCTGGGGTGCGGGCGCACATGGGGGCCCACCTCATGACCGCCTTTGTGTGGTCGTTTCCTGGGTGGGCCTATGCTCCTTCCACGTCGGTGCTCGGCCCAAGTTTGGCATGTAGGTGGGCTTTCTTCTCCTTCTTTGATATTTGGTTGCGCGAATCTGCTTTACGCTTTGCTTGATTGTGTATTTTGCTTGGTTTTCCACTTGTATTCGAATGTGTGTCCTGCAAAACATGTTTTCTCCAATACAAGTGGAACTAGGTTAATAGTATATGCATATGTGTCATTAATTGGTGGTGGGATTTGATTGATAGTGACCACCAATAGCTGGCTCTGAGCGGCCCAGCGTGCAGTGACGGCTATCCGGAATGGACGAGCAGCACCGACGGTGGCGTCGCACATGGATCCGATGATTGGTGGCGCTTGGATGGCCTTGGCGGGCCTCATCTATGGGCTCAGTGGGCCCCATCGACGGGCTTGCTGGATTTTTTTTATTTTTTTATTGATTAACCGAGGCGGGCATTCAGCCACCTCGGTAGTTCGTGTATTAACCGTGACCTCTGGTCCGAGGCCGTTGCTATGCCTGACTCGGTTAATCCAAAATGCCCGCCTCGAGAAAGATTTGTGCAGTAGTGATTGATGCAACCTTGTAGATCTCATCTACTGTCTGCAAGCTCAAATTAAAAAGAGTGGTTAGCATCAGACCTTGAACATTATATTCATAAAATGACCTTCAAAGTGCCCAAGAGCCAACCTCCGTAAGGTTTGTTCCATTACGGTTTCCCCTTCTGATATGTCTTGTTCCCATAGCCATTTGCCCAAATCGACGCTTCTACTCTCGAAAGATCCATTGCTCCGATCGCCCTAGATTTTTTGCTCTTATGAGTGCAATGTGTTTCTCGACAAATGGCTCCACAACCGTTAGATGTTGCAACAAACTGGAGTGTGCTTCTTCTACTTGCGTGTATTCCTTATCGATGAATGTTTTACTACCCTTGCTGCCTTTCCCCGCCAAACTACCCTTATGACAACTTATGGGCAAACCAACTACACATCTATCCTCAACCCGCAAGTAATCTTGGCAAGCCTCGATGAATTCTTCAGCACAATATCTCTCTATCATGGACGACCCCATAGGATGAGCACGATTGTGTACCTAGCAGTTTAAAATAGTCTTGAATCGCTCGTACGGCCACATCTCATCCAAGTACATAGGCCTGAGCAACCTAATTAACCTGGTCAACCATATGAATGATGAGGTGCGACATTATATCAAAAACCAATGGTGGGAAGCACTGCTCAATTTGGCCCATAGTCTCCACCATGAAATGCTTTAAGTCACCTAATTCATCTTTGCTGATCTTCTTCTGCCCAAATTGGTTGAAGAAGTAGCACATCTGGGTGATGACCATCACGTATATGGGCTTTATAGCCGTAATAGCAATAGGAAGGAATATTGTCAATATCATATGGCAATCATGAGCATTCAAACTAATTAATGATAGGTCTTTCATCGAGACTAGTCTCTTGATGTTGGAGGAGAAACATGTCGACACTTTTAAGCCCCTTAAGCTAAGGTAGATTGGTCTTTTCTCGTCAGCTGTCAAGTTGTAGCTGGCTGCAGGAAGTTTCTATCTTTTGTTCCCCTAGTCAATTGGGTGAAGCTTCGATCTTGAATTCAAACGTACTAGGTCCTCCCGTGACTTTAGTCCATCCTTTGTCTTGGTCTTATTGTCCATCAATAGCCCAATGATGCTCTCAAACACATTCTTTGTCATATGCATGCCATCGATGGAATGGCGCATGCCCAAATCTGGCCAGTAAGGTAGGTACTTAAAGAAGATTGACATCTTTAATGGCACGCCATCAATCGGAGCCTCATCTCTCTTATTAATTTTTCCATCCTTTTTGTTTTTACCATAGGCGACTTTGATGTTCTTGATCATGATATACACGTAATACCCGTCCCGCCTCTCTGGCGCACCCTCTGTCTCAATAGTACTACCAATGAAGTTTTTCATCATCCTCTTGCTTCGCTACCTGTGTCCTTCCACTAAGAAGCGTTAGTGTGATGCATGTATACTACCTTCTAGGGTCTCCCTAGGAACTGAGCTGTAGTGTCAATCAAGCATTCTGAGCATCCTAGGAAGCCTTTAATCTGTCCTAAAAGGGAAAACTATGATGGGTAGTCACTGACTGGTAACAAAAATAATGGATTTACATGTGAAGGTACTCTGTGCAAGCTCACCCCACATTTTGAACCCATGCTTCCATAGCGTCTCCATTTCTTGCATTAATGGCTCAAGAAAAATATCCATGTCGATGCCCGATGCTTTCGGACCTGATATTAGAATGGTCAGCATCAAATACTTTCTCTTATGACACAACCATGTAGGGAGGTTGTAGATCGATTGGATAACTGTCCATGTGTTGTGTGTGCTGGTCCTGTCACTAAAAGGATTCATTCCATCAGTGCTCAAAGCGAACCTTATGTTTCTCGGGTCATCATGAAATTCTTGATACTTGGCATCGAAGTGCTTCCACTGTTTTGCATCTGATGGGTGACGTAGCATTCCATCGTCTTTCTTGCACTCATTCGAAGCTCACCATCGCACGAGCTCTGAGTCCCTTGGATTTGAGAACAAACGCCTCAAGCGATCGATCGGTGATAGATATCACATAATCAATGCAGGGATTTTTCTTTGGTTAGCATGATCTACTACTAAGGTACTGTTTTCCTCATCAAGGTTCTGAGAAGTGGCATTTTTCTTTCCACCACACTTTCTCTTGCTCCAAGTTCTAGTACCCATGTGTTCCTCACTACAGTTGTCGTTCCTTTTGTATCGACTAGCACCATAGGTTGAACATTTCGTTAGGTCTTTGAACACCTTCACGATAAAGGATACAATGTTTGGACACGCATGTATTCTTTCCACACCTATCGTCAATGGAATGATAAGCTTCTTCGCTTGATATGTGTTGGCGGGCACGGAGTTTGATTTAGGAAGCAGGAGCAGCCAACAGAGTCAATAGGTCGTTGAAGCTCCTATCGGACCAACCATACTTAGCCTTCAAAATCAGCATGTCCAGCACAAAATGTAGAAACTGACCACCTTTTCTCACAATAAAATCATTCACATCTTGTATGTAGGAAGCTTCATGTCTTCGTTTCGTGTACATCCATGACTTGTCCATATGTGGTCTTCGAAAAGAAAAGGTATATTTGCATCAAGATATTATTCGCATATAAATGTTGAAGGAATTGTTTTTTTATAAATATTATATTATTCTAGACCTTGAGCTTACAAAATGATATAAAAAAAGCTATGTACCAAAAATGACAAAGTAAATATACAAATTAACTAGAGTTCATGTGAGCCAAGTAAGTTGGGCAAAAATGAGTCTAAATTGCTAGGAAAAATAAAAAATCAAGCATCATGCATGTGTCTCTAGATCTACATGAGAACAAAAAATTAGTGAAAGAAATGTATAGGTAAAGTGTGAAAAGAGTTTAGGGATGCCACAAGCTCACCTCTCAAACCCTACTCCTTCAGAAGTTCAACGGGTAAAACCTCCCCCTCTTTTATTTTTGCTATTTATCGCCTCCAAGTGAGCTCAACAATGGTGTTGAGCAGCACTATCGCGAGGAGAAAGAAGGATATTCCCGGGGGGGTTATTTTTATGGGCGATTGACTAAGAGCACCGCCTCTGATACTGGATGTGATACGTGGTTCTCTCAAGAGAACCGTCTTTGATAATCGGCTTCTTCTAGAGACTGTTCTGTAAAGACGACCGTCCCCCGAAATCGTATTTTTAGGGGCGGTTGTCTTAACAAGACTGCCCCTAGAAATGCACACGTTTCGGAGGGCGTTTTTTTAATGGAACCGCTTCTGAAAACTTATTTCCAGCAACGGTCATAAAGCTACGGTGCCTCTTGTGAAGGTTAGAGACAGCGTCCTAAGAAAACAGTACGTCTCTGTTAAAAAAGGGAGGTGTCTATAAAAATCATTTATGTATCTATACTAGTGATAGAATATAGCATAAGCCTTATTTAAGTGCCTAGCTTGTTTAAAGGGAAAATCTTAACTGACAAAGTTTAAAGGTTTCCTGAGCGTTTAACACTACTCTGCAGTTTAGACTGGACAAGGAAACCTGTGGTAAATGTACATCGTGGTGGCATAAATATGTAACTCCAGTAGACTCTATTGATTACTCTATAGTTTTCGGAAAGTTCGTCAAAGGAGACTTTGGTAAAAGTAAGATATTGATGCAACAAATGTAATAACAGCACTCTAGATATATATAACCCGGGGGTGAAGAGGAGAGCAATGAATGAACAAGAACCGATCCAGACAGAGAGGAACAAGTGCTTCTCTCCATATAGTAATTCGTCCCCAACAACACAATGGTGCTTGCCGAGAAGGTTGCTAGTGTTGTGTCGTTGGCATTTTTTATGGCCGCGGCCATGGTCATTGTGTTCTTGTCTTTTACTGCGGCAGGTAAGTAATTCACATGATATTTTCGCAGGTTAACAGAAGAATGGGAGTGTACACACATAATACTCGTTTATCGTTTATATTTATATATATACTACGTTTGGGTTCGGTGATTGACAGACTACTGTGACTGATATCGGGACGTGTGACCAGAGGGCGTGCTACGAGTTCTGCCTCACCAAGAATTACACTGGTAGTAACTTCCACACGTACTGCTTACCGCCGGATATTAACAAGTTCCCCCAATGCTGCTGCCGGTCGCCGGGAGCAGATCGTGGAGCATGAACGACGGGTCGACTGCCCACGGAGAAGCTAAGGGCTCAACTATCGTGCATGGCTGGCAACGAAGATGAGACTATGAAGTATCTATTATAGATTTCAACGCGGATGTATAGATTTTTATATATCCAGTAATAAATAACAATGGTTCATGTAACGTCGAGAATTTGTTGTACGTACAAATATCCTTATATGATTCATGAATCGATGCGATGGTGGTGGCATGGCATTATTTCTCCCTGTCGAAACGTAGAAAAGCCAAAAATGGAAGGAGTAGTATTTTCTAGCGAGTTGGCCCGTGTGCTTCTCGACTTTCGTCCCGGGCTGGCTGGGTCACTGTTGCCATTCTCCGCGCTCCGCACGGCCCAGGGCCGTAGGGCGTCGTTTGGGGTCTGGAAACAAACAGGCCTGGCCTTTTTTTTTGTGAAGCTCTAAGCCTGCTATAGTTATGTAAGCCCAAAGTTTCTCTAAGCTAGCGTATGATTGGAAGGTGGGGTGGAATGAGACGGCCCTGTTCCTAATTTTTGGGAGGGGACTGACTCTATTTTTTTTGTTTGATTGAGGTAGGATGGGACCAATCCGTTTTTTGTTTGGTCAGGAGACACTAAAAGTGGGATGAGCTAGTGACAGGTGGGACTCATTTGTTAGTTTTTTTTCTTTTTCCTTCCTCCTCTCATGTGGCTACGCGCTCGACCTTATCTCTTTATCCCAACCGCAGCTGTGGCGGGGCGGAGCACCACCGAATGACCTCGACCGCCTCCTCCCCTGGCGACGACCTTGACCGCGCGGGGCGGAGCACCACCGGCGGCAGGGGGCGGAGGCGAGCGCGCATCTCAGGGCGAACCTCCACCGCGCGCTCCTCCCCCGCCGGTGGAGCGGAGCTCGCCCGCTTCATCCCCGACTCCGGGAACTCCTGGTGAGCCCACCGTTTCCTCTTCAACCTCGGCATGGTCCTAGCTCGTCTTCTTTCCCATTCTTCTCTCTCGCGCGCGCGTGCAGGCACTCGTGACTTGTCCCACCAGGGATGCCCCCGTCTGCTCGATTTCTGGGGGCGAGGCTGAGCCCGCATCTCAGGCGAATATTAGCACCTAGGATGACCTCGCCCGTGCAGACCCCCGAACCAAACAGGCTTGATTCTGGGTCCATCCCGTCCCGCCCTCTACATATCCTCCCAACCAAACAGATGGTAAATAACCCACCCAACGCGGCAACATGGGTCGTGGGCCTAAGTGCATGCAACACAGCAACACCTATTTAAAGAGCAATAGCTCAAAGAAAGAGAGCAATATCAGTGTACTCTTATAAAGCTAAACCCACTAGATGTTTTCTCTCTTCATACAAGATGTCTACATTATTTTCCACTAAGTGTCTCACTAACTTGCAATCTTTTCATGCAAGCTATCCATATCATCCCTTATTAATTACAAAAAAAATATCCATGTCATCTCAATTATAAGCAATACCTTTAATCTTTAATCTATTAACGTAAAGTCATCTACATATGCTATTTGTTTCATCACCTATCTTCTATAATGTTTCTCTCAAAAAAAATATCTTCTATAATGTGATCAAATATTCTATTGGTTTTTCTTCTATTAGCTTACAGATTTTTTACCAGATCTGATATAATAAAATAATATGCAAGTCAAATTCATATATATACGCAATATACAGAATACCATATAGTAATAGTGTGTATATATATATATATATATATATATATATATATATATATATATATATATATATATATATATATATATATATATATATATATATAAGAAAATCCAGCGGCAACGCGCGGGGCATGCTTCTAATTTTTGCAAACTATAAAATCTACACGCCCAATTAATTAGGCATGAAATGATTGAGGGCTAGAATTCCCGTCTGTCGAAGGGTTTAAATCCAACCATATTATAAAAATACAAGCTTAGATTGAAACAATGTTCTTTTTAGATCTCTCTATATCATAATCTGGATATTTGACATCCAATACCAGATTCCAATATATATACTCACAATCGGATATATGATATGGATATGTAGTATTTTACTGTATCTGGCTATCGCCTGACCTGAACTATTTTGTATTTGTATCTACATATATATTTGTCTATATTCAGTCCTTTTTCATTCATACCTCTAATTACTTCACTATATCACTGGTGTTTACAATCGAAACATGTACTATATATATCAACCTAATGTACTCCGATCCCTCCGTGCAAATATAAGGGATCTAAGATTGTCCTAAGTTACTCTTAAGTTTGACCAACTTTTATGAAAAAAGAGCATTAACATCTATCAATTACTGTCAAAGAGAAAAGGTATACTATCAAAAATATATTCCATGATATAATGTACCTAATAATGATGCTTATTTATTTGATATCACAAATACGATTTTTTCAATAATAAATTTAGTTAAGTTAGAATAATTTGACTTAGAACAAGAGGACGGACAAACTATTGTTGATGGTTACGTGCACTTCTTTTACTTCTCCGCGGTGAGAGCACCTCATGTACAAAACCTTAGTCCCCTAACCTTGCATGCAACAAAAGAGAGTTCCTTCCTCTTTCTTTGTGACACATGTACTTATACAATAGTAGTATAGTAGTTAAAGACCAAGATTCATACGCATGCACTGCTAGTCCCTCATCCCTTATCATATCTCTAGTAATCCACTTTTTAATCACTAGCCGCTCACTACGCTAG
Source organism: Miscanthus floridulus (assembly GCF_019320115.1). Lineage (NCBI taxonomy): Eukaryota > Viridiplantae > Streptophyta > Magnoliopsida > Poales > Poaceae > Miscanthus > Miscanthus floridulus. The sequence continues at coordinate 4,103,981 of NC_089580.1, read as the reverse complement.
ATTTGCACATCACTGCCGGCCTCATCACTGCCAGATTTGTGAGAACCAACAATGATGTACCTTCACTGCCGGTTATGAGCTTGAAAATAAAAAAAAATGATTGGTGCTAGATTAAAACCGGCAGTGAAGGACCACATCACTGTCGGTTTTTGGTTTAAACCGGCAGTGTATTGACGGGCACTCATCACTGCCAGTTTAAGCCAAGAGCCGACAGTGATTGGACACTATCACTGTCGGTTCTAGCCAAAAACCGATGGTAATAAGCCTACAACACAAAAAGGCTGCAGTCGTCCTCTCCTTCCTTCTCTCTTCCATCCCGAGAACAGAGGCACGCATTTGGACCCTTTCCTCCATTGTTGCGGCTGCTCTTCACCATGAAGCTAGTGCTTGGATTTTGAAGAATGGCTTGATCTTTTTGCTTTAAGGTTAGTAACAAGCATCCACTCCTTTGATTTTGTTGCTTAATTAGCTTCGTTTTGATGGCTACATTGCTTGATTCTCATTCTAGTTCTTTCTTCATTCTAGAGAGCACTTTTCTAATTAGACATTTGTGCAAGGCTCAAATTGTGGTGAATCCATCATCAAAAAGGTTGGTGACTATGAACACATTTAAATTCCTAGCTAATTATTCCATGGTGGTCAAGGTCATCATTGTTAGTATGTGATGCTATAATTAGTTCTTAGAAGTAGAGTAGAATAGTTGTTCTTCAATATTGGGCAATAATTGTTTTTTACTATGATTTTCAATTTACAGGGCCGGGGCTACCAATTTCAATTTTTCAATAATTAGTGTACAATAATGTTTTCCAAAAATGGTACTTTCGAGCTATAATTGTTGTTCATGAAGCTCGATTTCTTATTAATTCTTTGTAATTACTGTCTCAGTATTTTTTATGCAGAGATGGATCGAGAGTGGATGCATCTGTCTCAAACGGACAAGCGGTACATGCATGACGTCAGTCAGTTTATCACCGATGCCAAAGCCCATGCTGGGAATAGGAACCATGTATTCTGCCCATGCAAAGATTGCAAGAATCATAGGAACTTTCGTCAAATTGAGTCTATACGATCGCACTTGATTACCAGGGGTTCATGCCAAACTATACGATATGGACTATGCATAGCGAGGTTGGTGTGAATGTTCTGCAGAGAAACGATGATGATGTGGACATGCCTAACGTAGCCATCCACAATGCTGACGAGGAACACGGTGTCAACACGAAACCTATGGCCACAGTTAATAATGTATTTAGGAACACGCTAGCTGACGACACCGAGGATAATGATGGCATTTCTCAGCTGCTACGTAATGTAGAGACCGGATGTCTTAGTGAAAGACAGCTGAGAAAGCTAGAGAAAATGAGACAAGATGGCAAAACACCATTGTATAGGAATTGTCCAATGAGCAAACTAGAAGCCGACATCATGCCGTTAGAGTACAAATCGACAAATGGATTGAGCAATAAAGGCTTCGATCAGTTGTTAGGTATAATAAGGAAAATGCTTCCAGAAAAAAATGAGTTGCCAGAAAAGACATACTTGGCCAAGCAAATGATCTGCCCCATTAGCCTCGAGGTTGAAAAAATCCTCACATGTTCCAATGATTGCATATTGTTACCGTGGAGAAAAATACAAAGACTTGGACAAGTGCCCCAAGTGTGAAGCTCCACGGTACAAGGAAGGGCCGTCAGATGAGGGTACCAAGACTAGAGGAGGTCTCGTAAAGGTCGTTTGGTATTTCCCTATAGCTTCCTGGGTGCATAGGTTGTTTGCATGTGCAAAGTTAGCCAAGCTATTGCGCTGGCATGGCGAAGAGCATAAGAAAGATACAATGATAAGGCACCCCGCTAATGGGCATGACTGGAGGACTATCAATACTATGTTCTATAAGGACATCGGTGGAGAGGTAAGGCACCTTTGGTTTGCTTTGAGCACAGATGGGATGAATCCTTTCGACCAGGTTAGAAGCAATCATAGCACCTGGCCAGTGATGCTCTGTATATACAACCTTCCACCTTGGGTCTGTATGAAGCGATCGTACATCCAGATGCCACTACTGATCCAAGGGCCAAGACAACCTAGGAATGACATCGATGTGTTTCTAGAACCAGTGATCGATGAACTAGTGGAGATGTTTGAAAAGGGTGTGTCGGATGTTTGGGACGAGTACAAAAAGGAACATGTCGCGATCATGGGAGTACTTATCGCTACAATCACCGACCTGCCAGGTCGAGGTTCGTTGTCTGGAAGAGAAGACAAAAGGCTATACTGGATGTGTCGAGTGCTTGGACGACACCGATGCGGTAAATCTGCCAAATAACTCAAAGATAGTTTATATGGGACACCGTAGGTTCCTACCTAAGGATCACCCTTACCACAGGAACAGAAAAAATTTCAACGGTACTATTGAGAAATGCTTAGCTCTAAAATATCGAGACGGGCCTGCGATACTTCGAGAACTCAACAAACTAGAGGTAGTCCTTGGGAAGGGAGACAATATAGTAGCAGCGCCTGATGGGAGCAGTTTGGAAGAAAAAATCGGTTTTCTGGAAACTACCTTACTGGCCATTTCTGAGTGTACAGTCACTGTCTTGATCCCATGCACATCAGTAAAAACAGTGTGCGCTAAACACTCTTAACACCTTGATGGACACCGGGGGGACATCGAATGATTCACTAGTCCACACTGCCTAGACATGCAACACTTGGGAATCAGGAAGGAGCTGCATCCCGTGGAGCTAGAGAATGGCCAGTTTGAACTTCTAGTTGCAGTCATAGACATTGAAGAAGGAAGAAAAGCGTGTGTTTATTTCTTTCTTCAATGAACTCAAAGTCCCGATGGGCTACTGTGCGAACCCAAAGACGCTAGTGAACATGAGAGAACTCAAGTTCAACTATGGCCCTATGAAGGCCCATAACTGTCATGTCATTATGACTCAGCTGCTCCCTGTTGCCCTGCGTGGTATCCTCCCCCAAAGGTCCACGGCCCAATCATAAAGCTTTGCTCGTTCTTCAACGCGATCTCAAAAAAGGTCATTGATGTGTCCACGCTAGAGCAGCTGTAGTGGGATAAAGCCAAAACTCTCGTTAGGCTTGAGATGCATTTCTCGCCGACTTACTTTGATATCTCATTGCATCTGCTCATTCATCTTGTTGACCAAATTAGAGCCCTTGGCCCAATGTACCTGCATCAGATGTTCTCTTTCGAAAGATTGATGAAAGTTTTCAGGAGGTATGTTAGGAACAGATTCAGGCCAGAAGGGGGCATGGTTGAAGGATGGTGAATGGAGGAGGCCATTGAGTTCTGCACATATTATCTGGACATCAAAAGGGTCGGAGTTCTAGAATCTCGTCATGAGGGAAGACTACGTGGCAAAGGAACGATCGGGGAGAAATCTGTTACAGTAGATGACCCTGTTTATTGCAGACAGGCACAGTTCGTTGTTCTCTAGCAAGCTGAGGGTGTGATGCCATACATTGACAAGCACAAGCAATCGCTGCAAACTCTGTATCCGAGCAGGTCATAGGCTTGGCTAGATAAAAAAACATAAGGAGGAATTTGTCAGCTGGTTGCGACGTCGCTTGCTTGGAATAAAGTTGGGTAATCAACTGGATGCCTTAGCCAAGGGACCTTCGTGTACATATCTTAAGTACCAAGGGTATGAGATCAATGGATTCACATTTTACACAAAAAAGCAAGATGTAAAGAGCACATACTAAAATTGTGTTCGTTTTGATGCTCACAACGAAAATGGCAACGTGCAGGTGACATACTATGGTTTCAGAGCTAGCCTACGGTCCATTGAAGGCAGCTCTCTTTCACTGCCAGTGGGTCTGGCTCGAGGAAATCAACACTGACAGCGAAGGGTTCACTACCGTTGATCTCACTAAGACCGCATACAGAGATGACCCATTCGTCCTTACAAGAGATGTTATGCAAGTCTTCTATGCAAGGTACAACAAGACAAAAGGAAGGCTAAAAGTAGTCCTAGAAGGGAAAAGAAAGATTGTCAGTATTGATGGAGTAACGGACGAAGAAGACTACAGGGGCTATCAGGAAACGCCTCCATTCAGAGCGAATGTACCCCTACCTATCCTTCAAGAGGGTGACGAACCTGCTTACGTACGAATTCATCACAATGAGGCCCTCATTGTTAATGCACCTAAAGATAGTTAGATTATTGTTAACTATATAATCATTATGCAGACGCTATATCAGTAATTCACACTAAATATTTAATTTATATTTTGTGCGCATCTCTACAATTTAATTATTGACTATGTAATCAAATATTAAGATGATGTTCACAAACACTATTATTTGATAATTATAGACCATTAATTAATTATCATAGAATTAAATAATCAAGACACAAATTTTTGTGTTAATTTAGAATATAAACTAACGGTATTATTTCTATTAATAAATAAATAAAGAAAAGCAAACTAAGCGAACTCCCTATCCTAGCTCAGCGGTTAAGGCCGCGCACTCTGTACTCTGAGACCCACGCTCGAATCCCAGGCGGGCCAAACTTTTTTGATTTTGCATTTATTATTTAGTAGCGCATTACGACAGGATAAAAGAAAAAGAACAACTAATTCTAACGTAATCCCTATTCTAGCATAGTGGTTAAGGCTCCAAACTAATAACCTAGAGACTTGGGATCAAATCCTAGGCTCAAAAAAAATTTATATTTTTTATAAAAAGGCTATGAGACTATGATTTTTTTATATTTTTTTACTAAAAGGCTGCAATGGCGGCATGGCCCTTCACTACTGGTTTTGGTTTTAAAACCGGCAGTGATAGCGCTGCGATGGCAGGCTCCAAATCGATAGTCATTTTTTATATTTTTTTACTAAAAGGCTACGATGGCGACAGGCACTTCACTACCGGCTTTGGTTTTAAAACTGGCAGTGATAGCTTCTGTCATAGTTGGTTGCTCAAACTGACACAGAAGGCCCAATTCAATATCGGTTTTTAAACTAAAACTGACAGTGATGTGTAGATGCTCCTCACATGCCAACAGTACTCCCATGACCACAACAGTTGGAACACTGCTTCCACCTACCACGACAACTTTAGTTCAGAAATAAAAATGTACCACGACTGCTAGCCCCTATAAAATGGCCCTCTGCCAGGAGCTAGCCTCTCCATGCATGTTGGTTTCAGCCAGGCCTTATCAGCCATGATACAATGTTTTCCTCTCACAACAAACTACATATATCGTTATGCATTGTAGTCCACCAAAATGGTGTACACATGAGGCCACCTTCACTGTTGGTTCTATTTAAAAACCGGCAGTGATGTCCATGCCCCCTATATAAAATAAACTGTCGGCCACATACATCGATCCCACCCACCCACGAACTCTCTGTCTCATTTCTCACATTTCACTCTCACTTCTCAAAACATCCACTCTCTCTCTCTCTGCATGATTTGGTCATGGCTCCTGTATTTTTCAATGGTATTGATGTGTTGTCTTCTCTAATATTCTATCTATATTCATTTGATCTATATTTATATTCATGTTTCTTTGCATTCTACATTTATATATATTCTTATTCCTTGCATTCGATCTATATTTAATTATGTTGCCACATTTTACTTGGAAGAATTTTTTTGTGCATATATTTTATGTTCATATTTTTTTTGCATTTTATCGATCAGGTGGTATGAACAACGGACCTCCCCCACCACAAGAACTAGGTTTCCACCCTGACGATGAGCCATTCGCTCCTAATGTGGCCATTCCACGGTTCCCTGTTACAGCTATTGTATGAAATATTTTCCAACATCTTTTATTTTTTGATGCTAACAAATAAGTGTAATTAGTTTAATATCATTGTTGATGCATATATGTCGCAGACTATATCCCCAATATATCATTGGCTACGAACAGCACTTAGCTGGTTCTTTATCTCGGACATCGTCGAGAACATGACATCTAATGCAAGTGGTCGGCTATGGACGTGTGAACTCAGTTTTTCATCCCTGTGAGGGGTTTAAATCATCGGAACCATATCCATAGGACGGGAATACAGAGCCCGGACGTGATAAGCGCCCAATTAAGTGCCGTGCACATCTATTTAGAGGCACTTCGACATATTTGCTATGTTGTGCCTGATATCTCGTGCTTCAAGGCACTTGCTTTCAATGCTGGTGATATCCTCGTCCCGCAAGCAAGCGAATGGTTTGTGAGCTACAACCATGCGGATGTGGTAAAATGGTCACTTATACCTGAGTCGTGGTTATTTGTTGTTTATTATTGTAATAACATTCTCTAATTTTTTTTCTTTTTCTCCGCATGCAGATTGCGCTACAGGACCTTATCTATGATGTATGTGGCTTGTGGGCCATTTTAGACCAAGCTACGGAGCAACTCGGGTATGATTGGGACTTCTACAATGAAAACCTTGGCCAGCTCACTATAGAAGGACGCTAGTACTACATAAGGATTACTAACAGGGGCAGTGGTCGTTCAGTAGGTTACTATCACACCCAATTTTAAGGATAAAATTGAATGCACTAACTCATGTGTGCCTAGGGATCAATCACACACACAAGCTGACAAATTACATAAAGTATCATCACAAGTGTCTCTTACATCAGATTCATAATATAACTTAGTCTTATACATCACAGCGGAAAATAAAAGGTAACTCTCTCACATGGAACACCTTCACAGGGAAGGTCAACTGGTTGACCCCAAGCCTAAAAATCCTCAGAAAATTCCTCATACCCGTTGTCATCTATTACCCATCCGGGATTTTTATCCAAATAAAGAAGATATACAAGCGTAAGTACGTCCCGTACTTAACAAGTTAACATGAGGTTATGAAGCTCAAAAAGGTTGACACTGGTTTACTACAGTTAGTATTTTTAGTAAGACAAGCTTTTATTATCAGGTATTATCAAATTATGCTTAAGCTCCCATTTAATCCCATAAGAACATATATCAGGGTCAAGTGTATCATATATCATCATAGAACATCTTAAGTGATCATCAATAAGTAACCAGTTATTCTGTGAGTTTTTCGGGCCGCTCATGACCGTGAGCATGGCTGTTATAATAGTTTGTTACCCCCTGCAGAGGTGGTGCACATTCATCGCGAGTCGTGATTTCCATATGCCCAGGTTAATTACTCCCATGTCACTGCCAAGGTGAGCGGGCAGGGTACACTATGAAGCCATTTCACAGGTTTCTCTAACAAGTTAGGGCCGCTAGGTTTCCTTAGCAGGCAGATATAGGAACCCCCTTTCCTATGGCACATATCCATCGCGGCTATACACATAGGAACAGAGGCAGCCCCATACCCAACGTGGCAAGCCCCTTTTACGCCATAAAGGTAACCTCTAACAAGCTAGAAAAGGTCCTATTACTGAGCTAAAGTCAGAGCCATATGACTCTCCCTGTTGCACTATTAGTCCAAGCTTTTGCCGACAGATAAGTCCTTATGGAGGGCTGGGAGCAACATGATCAAAAGTCATTTGCACCTTCGCCCTATGGAACAGTTGTTATAAATCATGTTATACTTTTAGTTCCATAGAACCATTCACCATCATATAGATCATGTTCAGTTAGAGCACTAGCAATCTACCCATATGCAATTAACCCATAGGAGTCAAGGGAATAAGTCATCAATGACTAGTATGTCCTTATGGTTACCAAAATTAGACACGTGCACATGAGTAAATGATTAAAGTGAATAGGACATCAAGGTAGACCCATGCTATACTTGCCTTGGTTCACAAACTCTTGCTGGTCCTGCTGGTCGTCGAAGAATTCTTGGTCTCCAACGTTCTCCTCACCGTCTGAACGCGACCAACACGGCAACATACAACATTCCAAAGGCATTCATGCAAAGCAAACATTCCTATAATTAGAACAGTACACCAAGAGTATAGAAAACAAGATAAAATATTTATGAAAATAATCTACGTCTCGCTACGATCACGTCAACGTGAAGTTCATAAAAAACAGAGCTAAAATGCGAAAGTTGTGATTTAAACGGGATTTCCTATAGTAATATATTTAATTAAATCTAACCATGAAATTTAAAAGTTCCAAACTTGACTAACAGTGATTCTAACATGTAGATTATGAAATTATGAAGCTAACGCAATTTGAACGGATCAATTTGGAGCTAAAACGACGATTTTATAAGCAAAACAGTTCAAATGGCATTTCTATAAATACTGAAAATGTACTTTGAACTAAAACAGTTAACTTTACGCTTTCAAAACGGGAAAGCATACACGGGGAAATACGCTAAGGACGGCGGGTTATATTTGGACGAAACTTGAGGGGCTCTTTAGCATAATCACCCGCGAAGGGGTATCTTCTAACGTGAACTGTAGGATCAAGATCGGACGGCTAGAATTAGATCAGGGGAGATAGAGCAAGGGGTGGTTGGCCGAACAGTGTTCTCGGCGGCAAGGCGCCATTACCGGCGGTGTAGAGGTCACCAGAGCATGTGGTACAGGGGCTAGGGGCCACGGTTTGGAGAACCGAGGGCACCAGTAGAGAGAGCGGGAGCAGGGGAACTCGCCAAGGCCAAAGAGGTGGCCGGAGGGTGTGGCCGTGGCAGTGGTGGCCATGGCCGATGGCCAGAGGTTGACGGCGCTCGCAGCTATGGCGCTAGAAGCCACAAAACTCAAATTAAACGGCATGGGGAGGTAGAGGGGAGCATGGGGGTCTCATCGTGGGGAAGAAAGGGGTCAGAGACGGCTCGGGGAAGGCGGGCCGCGCGGCGGTTCCGAGCTCGGTGGACGGCGGGTCACGGCGTCCATGGCGCGGTAGTCTCCTCGGGCACGGGTGACGCGAGAGGGAGCGGGGAGAGGCAGCAGGGGGGTGGCTCGGGCGTGGGCTCCGTTTTGTAGAGGCCGGGGCATGGGGGCGCTCCCATGACACGCGACGTGGGCGCGGGCGGCGGTTGCGGCTGACGCACGCTGCGGTTGCGGGAGGAAGGGGGCGGCTCTGACAGGTGGGGCCGGCTGTCAGCGGCTGAAGAGGGAAGGGGGAGGCGCGGCGGTTGCCCGCTGGTGCTGGGCCGGCGCAGAACTGGGCCGGCGCGGGGCGCCAGGGAGAGGCCGAGCCAGGCTGGCGCGGTGGGGAGAAAAGGTCAGCGGGCCGAAATGAAGAAGGAAGGGGAAAAATGAAGAAGCCTTTTTCATTTTATTTTAGAGTTTTTCAAAAGTATTTTCAAATGGATTTTGAATTCTTTTGAGTTTAAAACAAAAACCACTCAACATATGAAATACAATGCTCCAGCATGAGTGCATCAACATGTTACTAACCTTATATTTGATTTTATTTTCACAAAAAATTATTTCTTTCCTATATTTCAAAGTTCACATAATAACATAATTAAATCAAATCCACTTATTTTAAAAAGGCAGAAATTTTGAGTGTTACAATTCTATCCCCCTTAAGATGAATCTCGTCCTCGAGATTTGGGTGATTGCTTACTCAAACAGTTGGGGATAAGTCTTTCTCAGATCCTCTTCTTTTTCCCAAGTAGCTTCATCCTCTGTATACCGATTCCACTACACCTTGCACATCTTTATAGTTCGGCTTTTTGTAACTCTTTTGGCGGTTTCCAAGATCTTTATCGAATACTCTTCATAAGTAAGATCTTCCTTGACAACAAGTTCTTCCAAAGGAATTTGCTCTTCTGGTACCCTCAAACACTTTTTCAATTGGGAAACATGGAACACGTCGTGCACACCTGACAAACTCTCAGGCAGTTCTAACTGATAAGCTACTTCTCCACATCTCTCTAGGATCTTAAAAGGTCTTATATACCTTGGTGCTAACTTTCCCTTCATATTGAATCTTTTCACACTTCTCATTGGTGACACCTTCAAGTACACATAATCACCAACTTCGAAAGTCAGCTCTCTTCTGCGAGTATCAGCGTAACTCTTCTGTTGGGACTGAGCCACTCTCAAATTGTCTCTAATCATTCTCACTTGTTCTTCTATGTCTCTAAGGACATCGGGTCCAAACACTTGAGTTTCACCAGTTTGATTCTAGAACAAAGGCGTTCTACATTTTCGTCCATACAACGCCTCGAAAGGTGCCATCTTGAGACTCTTCTGATAACTGTTGTTGTACGAGAACTCTGCGTATGGCAGACTCTTATCCCAACTATCACCATACTATAGTGCACAAGCTCTCAACATATCTTCCAAAATCTGGTTGATCCTTTCAGTCTGTCCATCAGTTTGCGGGTGGTAAGCAGAACTAAAATTCAACTTTGTCCCCAAAGACCTATGTACTTTATGCCAGAATTGCGATGTAAACTGAGTGCCTCTATCCGACACAATTTTCTTGGGAACACCATGTAAGCACACTATTCTTTCCATGTACAACTCTGCTAGTCTTGCACCCGTATAGGTAGTCTTGACTAGTAAAAAGTGAGCAACCTTGGTGAGTTGATCCACTATTACCCATATTGAATCATAGCCTCTTTGAGTGCGGGGCAATCCTATGATAAAATCCATACCAACTTCTTCCCATTTCCATTCAGGAATCTTCATCGGTTGTAGCAACCCTGTAGGTCTTTGATGCTTAGCTTTCACTCTTTGACAAGTGTCACACAAAGCCACATACTCTGCCACATCTCTCTTCAAACCATACCACCAATACTTCTCCTTAAGATCCAAATACATCTTGGTACTTCCGGGATGTATAGAATAAGTAGACTCATGGGCCTCTTGCAGAATTGCATCATGGATAGCCTTCACTTCAGGTACACATATCCTTTTTTCGAACCAAAGAGTGCCATTCTCATCCATTCTAATCCAGGTGCCTTTCCAAGCACTACATTCTCTGCTATCTCCTTAAGTTTTTCATCTTCCAATTGACCTTTGCATATCTCTTGCTCCAAAGTAGGCTCTATCACCAATTCCATTGCATTAGTGACAAAACTCAAGTTGAGATGCTCCATTTCAGCACACAACTCTGCTGACATAATTGTCGTCCCAAGTCCATTAGCATAGCTCTTCCTGCTAAGTGCATCAGCTACGACATTTGCTTTTCTCGGGTGATAATGCACTTCCAAGTCATAGTCTTTGATCAATTCCAACCAACGACATTGTCTTAGATTCAGATCTAATTGGGTAAATATATACTTTAAACTCTTATGATCGGTATAGATATCACTCTTATGTCCAATTAGATAATGTCTCCAGATCTTCAAAGCATGAACCACAGCTGTCAATTCCAAGTCATGAGTAGGGTAATTCAACTCATGCTTCCTCAATTGTCTAGATGCATATGCCACCACTCTTCCTTCTTGCATAAGCACACATCCAAGGCCCAAACGGGATGCATCACAATATATAGAGAAGTTCTTGCTTAAATCGAGCAGAATTAATGCCGGAGCTGTAGTCAATCTCTTCTTTAGCTCATCAAAGTTTGTCTGGCATTTACCCGACCATACATACTTAGCATTCTTTTCCAATAGAGCTGTCATAGGCTTGGCTAGCTTGGAAAAACCTTCAATGAACCTTCTGCAGTATCCAGCCAATCCCAAAAAGCTACGAATCTCACTTACAATGGTTGGTGGTTTCCAATTCAACACATCTTGTACTTTGCCTGGATCCGCTGCTATTCCACCATTGGAGACAACATGACCCAGAAAAGAGACTTCCTTCAACCAAAACTTACACTTGCTCCGCTTAGCGTACAACTTATGTTCTCTAAGCTTTTGCAAGACCATCCTTATATGTCTAGCATGTTCTTCTTCAGTCTTGGAGAATATCAGTATGTCATCTATGAATACCACCACAAATTTATCCAGAAACTCCATGAACACCTTATTCATCAGGTACATGAAGTATGCAGGTGCATTGGTCAAACCAAAAGACATAACAGTATACTCATACAATCCATACCGTGTAGTGAATGTTGTCTTGGGTATGTCCGAGTTTTGAATCTTTAGCTGATGGTACCCTGAGCGGAGATCAATCTTGGAGAACACATGGGCTCCTCTCAACTGATCAAACAAATCATCAATCCTAGGCAAAGGGTATTTATTCTTGATTGTAACCTCATTAAGTGAACGGTAATCCACACACATTCGTTGACTACCATCCTTCTTATCCACAAAGATCATAGGTGCCCCCCATGGGGAAGAACTGGGGCGTATGAAACCTTTTTCTTGCAACTCTTTTAGTTGTTTCTTAAGCTCTTCTAATTCATTAACCCCCATTCTATATGGACGTTTAGCTATTGGTGTAGTTCTAGGTAATAATTCAATAATGAATTCAATGTCTCGGTCAGGTGGCATACCTGGCAAGTCATCGGGGAAGACATCCGGGAACTCCTCCATGACACGATCTTGTTTATTGGCTTCACCATCTAGCTGGTTCACTATGGCTGTAGGCTGAGCTTGCACTACCACTTCTACACATATTCTATCTCCATTGAGTGATGTCACAATCACATATTTCTCCTGACATGAATCAACATCCAGATGCCACTACTGATCCAAGGGCCAAGACAACCTAGGAATGACATCGATGTGTTTCTAGAACCAGTGATCGATGAACTAGTGGAGATGTTTGAAAAGGGTGTGTCGGATGTTTGGGACGAGTACAAAAAGGAACATGTCGCGATCATGGGAGTACTTATCGCTACAATCACCGACCTGCCAGGTCGAGGTTCGTTGTCTGGAGAGAAGACAAAAGGCTATACTGGATGTGTCGAGTGCTTGGACGACACCGATGCGGTAAATCTGCCAAATAACTCAAAGATAGTTTATATGGGACACCGTAGGTTCCTACCTAAGGATCACCCTTACCACAGGAACAGAAAAAATTTCAACGGTACTATTGAGAAATGCTTAGCTCTAAAATATCGAGACGGGCCTGCGATACTTCGAGAACTCAACAAACTAGAGGTAGTCCTTGGGAAGGGAGACAATGCAGTAGCAGCGCCTGATGGGAGCATTTGGAAGAAAAAATCGGTTTTCTGGAAACTACCTTACTGGCCATTTCTGAGTGTACGTCACTGTCTTGATCCCATGCACATCAGTAAAAACATGTGCGCTAACACTCTTAACACCTTGATGGACACCGGGGGGACATCGAATGATTCACTAGTCACACGCCTGGACATGCAACACTTGGGAATCAGGAAGGAGCTGCATCCCGTGGAGCTAGAGAATGGCCAGTTTGAACTTCTAGTTGCATCATAGACATTGAAGAAGGAAGAAAAGCGTGTGTTTATTTCTTTCTTCAATGAACTCAAAGTCCCGATGGGCTACTGTGCGAACCCAAAGACGCTAGTGAACATGAGAGAACTCAAGTTCAACTATGGCCCTATGAAGGCCCATAACTGTCATGTCATTATGACTCAGCTGCTCCCTGTTGCCCTGCGTGGTATCCTCCCCCAAAGGTCCACGGCCCAATCATAAAGCTTTGCTCGTTCTTCAACGCGATCTCAAAAAAGGTCATTGATGTGTCCACGCTAGAGCAGCTGTAGTGGGATAAAGCCAAAACTCTCGTTAGGCTTGAGATGCATTTCTCGCCGACTTACTTTGATATCTCATTGCATCTGCTCATTCATCTTGTTGACCAAATTAGAGCCCTTGGCCCAATGTACCTGCATCAGATGTTCTCTTTCGAAAGATTGATGAAAGTTTTCAGGAGGTATGTTAGGAACAGATTCAGGCCAGAAGGGGGCATGGTTGAAGGATGGTGAATGGAGGAGGCCATTGAGTTCTGCACATATTATCTGGACATCAAAAGGGTCGGAGTTCTAGAATCTCGTCATGAGGGAAGACTACGTGGCAAAGGAACGATCGGGGAGAAATCTGTTACAGTAGATGACCCTGTTTATTGCAGACAGGCACAGTTCGTTGTTCTCTAGCAAGCTGAGGGTGTGATGCCATACATTGACAAGCACAAGCAATCGCTGCAAACTCTGTATCCGAGCAGGTCATAGGCTTGGCTAGATAAAAAAACATAAGGAGGAATTTGTCAGCTGGTTGCGACGTCGCTTGCTTGGAATAAAGTTGGGTAATCAACTGGATGCCTTAGCCAAGGGACCTTCGTGTACATATCTTAAGTACCAAGGGTATGAGATCAATGGATTCACATTTTACACAAAAAAGCAAGATGTAAAGAGCACATACTAAAATTGTGTTCGTTTTGATGCTCACAACGAAAATGGCAACGTGCAGGTGACATACTATGGTTTCAGAGCTAGCCTACGGTCCATTGAAGGCAGCTCTCTTTCACTGCCAGTGGGTCTGGCTCGAGGAAATCAACACTGACAGCGAAGGGTTCACTACCGTTGATCTCACTAAGACCGCATACAGAGATGACCCATTCGTCCTTACAAGAGATGTTATGCAAGTCTTCTATGCAAGGTACAACAAGACAAAAGGAAGGCTAAAAGTAGTCCTAGAAGGGAAAAGAAAGATTGTCAGTATTGATGGAGTAACGGACGAAGAAGACTACAGGGGCTATCAGGAAACGCCTCCATTCAGAGCGAATGTACCCCTACCTATCCTTCAAGAGGGTGACGAACCTGCTTACGTACGAATTCATCACAATGAGGCCCTCATTGTTAATGCACCTAAAGATAGTTAGATTATTGTTAACTATATAATCATTATGCAGACGCTATATCAGTAATTCACACTAAATATTTAATTTATATTTTGTGCGCATCTCTACAATTTAATTATTGACTATGTAATCAAATATTAAGATGATGTTCACAAACACTATTATTTGATAATTATAGACCATTAATTAATTATCATAGAATTAAATAATCAAGACACAAATTTTTGTGTTAATTTAGAATATAAACTAACGGTATTATTTCTATTAATAAATAAATAAAGAAAAGCAAACTAAGCGAACTCCCTATCCTAGCTCAGCGGTTAAGGCCGCGCACTCTGTACTCTGAGACCCACGCTCGAATCCCAGGCGGGCCAAACTTTTTTGATTTTGCATTTATTATTTAGTAGCGCATTACGACAGGATAAAAGAAAAAGAACAACTAATTCTAACGTAATCCCTATTCTAGCATAGTGGTTAAGGCTCCAAACTAATAACCTAGAGACTTGGGATCAAATCCTAGGCTCAAAAAAAATTTATATTTTTTATAAAAAGGCTATGAGACTATGATTTTTTTTATATTTTTTTACTAAAAGGCTGCAATGGCGGCATGGCCCTTCACTACTGGTTTTGGTTTTAAAACCGGCAGTGATAGCGCTGCGATGGCAGGCTCCAAATCGATAGTCATTTTTTATATTTTTTTACTAAAAGGCTACGATGGCGACAGGCACTTCACTACCGGCTTTGGTTTTAAAACTGGCAGTGATAGCTTCTGTCATAGTTGGTTGCTCAAACTGACACAGAAGGCCCAATTCAATATCGGTTTTTAAACTAAAACTGACAGTGATGTGTAGATGCTCCTCACATGCCAACAGTACTCCCATGACCACAACAGTTGGAACACTGCTTCCACCTACCACGACAACTTTAGTTCAGAAATAAAAATGTACCACGACTGCTAGCCCCTATAAAATGGCCCTCTGCCAGGAGCTAGCCTCTCCATGCATGTTGGTTTCAGCCAGGCCTTATCAGCCATGATACAATGTTTTCCTCTCACAACAAACTACATATATCGTTATGCATTGTAGTCCACCAAAATGGTGTACACATGAGGCCACCTTCACTGTTGGTTCTATTTAAAAACCGGCAGTGATGTCCATGCCCCCTATATAAAATAAACTGTCGGCCACATACATCGATCCCACCCACCCACGAACTCTCTGTCTCATTTCTCACATTTCACTCTCACTTCTCAAAACATCCACTCTCTCTCTCTCTCTGCATGATTTGGTCATGGCTCCTGTATTTTTCAATGGTATTGATGTGTTGTCTTCTCTAATATTCTATCTATATTCATTTGATCTATATTTATATTCATGTTTCTTTGCATTCTACATTTATATATATTCTTATTCCTTGCATTCGATCTATATTTAATTATGTTGCCACATTTTACTTGGAAGAATTTTTTTGTGCATATATTTTATGTTCATATTTTTTTTGCATTTTATCGATCAGGTGGTATGAACAACGGACCTCCCCCACCACAAGAACTAGGTTTCCACCCTGACGATGAGCCATTCGCTCCTAATGTGGCCATTCCACGGTTCCCTGTTACAGCTATTGTATGAAATATTTTCCAACATCTTTTATTTTTTGATGCTAACAAATAAGTGTAATTAGTTTAATATCATTGTTGATGCATATATGTCGCAGACTATATCCCCAATATATCATTGGCTACGAACAGCACTTAGCTGGTTCTTTATCTCGGACATCGTCGAGAACATGACATCTAATGCAAGTGGTCGGCTATGGACGTGTGAACTCAGTTTTTCATCCCTGTGAGGGGTTTAAATCATCGGAACCATATCCATAGGACGGGAATACAGAGCCCGGACGTGATAAGCGCCCAATTAAGTGCCGTGCACATCTATTTAGAGGCACTTCGACATATTTGCTATGTTGTGCCTGATATCTCGTGCTTCAAGGCACTTGCTTTCAATGCTGGTGATATCCTCGTCCCGCAAGCAAGCGAATGGTTTGTGAGCTACAACCATGCGGATGTGGTAAAATGGTCACTTATACCTGAGTCGTGGTTATTTGTTGTTTATTATTGTAATAACATTCTCTAATTTTTTTTCTTTTTCTCCGCATGCAGATTGCGCTACAGGACCTTATCTATGATGTATGTGGCTTGTGGGCCATTTTAGACCAAGCTACGGAGCAACTCGGGTATGATTGGGACTTCTACAATGAAAACCTTGGCCAGCTCACTATAGAAGGACGCTAGTACTACATAAGGATTACTAACAGGGGCAGTGGTCGTTCAGTAGGTTACTATCACACCCAATTTTAAGGATAAAATTGAATGCACTAACTCATGTGTGCCTAGGGATCAATCACACACACAAGCTGACAAATTACATAAAGTATCATCACAGTGTCTCTTACATCAGATTCATAATATAACTTAGTCTTATACATCACAGCGGAAAATAAAAGGTAACTCTCTCACATGGAACACCTTCACAGGGAAGGTCAACTGGTTGACCCCAAGCCTAAAAATCCTCAGAAAATTCCTCATACCCGTTGTCATCTATTACCCATCCGGGATTTTTATCCAAATAAAGAAGATATACAAGCGTAAGTACGTCCCGTACTTAACAAGTTAACATGAGGTTATGAAGCTCAAAAAGGTTGACACTGGTTTACTACAGTTAGTATTTTTAGTAAGACAAGCTTTTATTATCAGGTATTATCAAATTATGCTTAAGCTCCCATTTAATCCCATAAGAACATATATCAGGGTCAAGTGTATCATATATCATCATAGAACATCTTAAGTGATCATCAATAAGTAACCAGTTATTCTGTGAGTTTTTCGGGCCGCTCATGACCGTGAGCATGGCTGTTATAATAGTTTGTTACCCCCTGCAGAGGTGGTGCACATTCATCGCGAGTCGTGATTTCCATATGCCCAGGTTAATTACTCCCATGTCACTGCCAAGGTGAGCGGGCAGGGTACACTATGAAGCCATTTCACAGGTTTCTCTAACAAGTTAGGGCCGCTAGGTTTCCTTAGCAGGCAGATATAGGAACCCCCTTTCCTATGGCACATATCCATCGCGGCTATACACATAGGAACAGAGGCAGCCCCATACCCAACGTGGCAAGCCCCTTTTACGCCATAAAGGTAACCTCTAACAAGCTAGAAAAGGTCCTATTACTGAGCTAAAGTCAGAGCCATATGACTCTCCCTGTTGCACTATTAGTCCAAGCTTTTGCCGACAGATAAGTCCTTATGGAGGGCTGGGAGCAACATGATCAAAAGTCATTTGCACCTTCGCCCTATGGAACAGTTGTTATAAATCATGTTATACTTTTAGTTCCATAGAACCATTCACCATCATATAGATCATGTTCAGTTAGAGCACTAGCAATCTACCCATATGCAATTAACCCATAGGAGTCAAGGGAATAAGTCATCAATGACTAGTATGTCCTTATGGTTACCAAAATTAGACACGTGCACATGAGTAAATGATTAAAGTGAATAGGACATCAAGGTAGACCCATGCTATACTTGCCTTGGTTCACAAACTCTTGCTGGTCCTGCTGGTCGTCGAAGAATTCTTGGTCTCCAACGTTCTCCTCACCGTCTGAACGCGACCAACACGGCAACATACAACATTCCAAAGGCATTCATGCAAAGCAAACATTCCTATAATTAGAACAGTACACCAAGAGTATAGAAAACAAGATAAAATATTTATGAAAATAATCTACGTCTCGCTACGATCACGTCAACGTGAAGTTCATAAAAAACAGAGCTAAAATGCGAAAGTTGTGATTTAAACGGGATTTCCTATAGTAATATATTTAATTAAATCTAACCATGAAATTTAAAAGTTCCAAACTTGACTAACAGTGATTCTAACATGTAGATTATGAAATTATGAAGCTAACGCAATTTGAACGGATCAATTTGGAGCTAAAACGACGATTTTATAAGCAAAACAGTTCAAATGGCATTTCTATAAATACTGAAAATGTACTTTGAACTAAAACAGTTAACTTTACGCTTTCAAAACGGGAAAGCATACACGGGGAAATACGCTAAGGACGGCGGGTTATATTTGGACGAACTTGAGGGGCTCTTTAGCATAATCACCCGCGAAGGGGTATCTTCTAACGTGAACTGTAGGATCAAGATCGGACGGCTAGAATTAGATCAGGGGAGATAGAGCAAGGGGTGGTTGGCCGAAACAGTGTTCTCGGCGGCAAGGCGCCATTACCGGCGGTGTAGAGGTCACCAGAGCATGTGGTACAGGGGCTAGGGGCCACGGTTTGGAGAACCGAGGGCACCAGTAGAGAGAGCGGGAGCAGGGGAACTCGCCAAGGCCAAAGAGGTGGCCGGAGGGTGTGGCCGTGGCAGTGGTGGCCATGGCCGATGGCCAGAGGTTGACGGCGCTCGCAGCTATGGCGCTAGAAGCCACAAAACTCAAATTAAACGGCATGGGGAGGTAGAGGGGAGCATGGGGGTCTCATCGTGGGGAAGAAAGGGGTCAGAGACGGCTCGGGGAAGGCGGGCCGCGCGGCGGTTCCGAGCTCGGTGGACGGCGGGTCACGGCGTCCATGGCGCGGTAGTCTCCTCGGGCACGGGTGACGCGAGAGGGAGCGGGGAGAGGCAGCAGGGGGGTGGCTCGGGCGTGGGCTCCGTTTTGTAGAGGCCGGGGCATGGGGGCGCTCCCATGACACGCGACGTGGGCGCGGGCGGCGGTTGCGGCTGACGCACGCTGCGGTTGCGGGAGGAAGGGGGCGGCTCTGACAGGTGGGGCCGGCTGTCAGCGGCTGAAGAGGGAAGGGGGAGGCGCGGCGGTTGCCCGCTGGTGCTGGGCCGGCGCAGAACTGGGCCGGCGCGGGGCGCCAGGGAGAGGCCGAGCCAGGCTGGCGCGGTGGGGAGAAAAGGTCAGCGGGCCGAAATGAAGAAGGAAGGGGAAAAATGAAGAAGCCTTTTTCATTTTATTTTAGAGTTTTTCAAAAGTATTTTCAAATGGATTTTGAATTCTTTTGAGTTTAAAACAAAAACCACTCAACATATGAAATACAATGCTCCAGCATGAGTGCATCAACATGTTACTAACCTTATATTTGATTTTATTTTCACAAAAAATTATTTCTTTCCTATATTTCAAAGTTCACATAATAACATAATTAAATCAAATCCACTTATTTTAAAAAGGCAGAAATTTTGAGTGTTACAATTCTATCCCCCTTAAGATGAATCTCGTCCTCGAGATTTGGGTGATTGCTTACTCAAACAGTTGGGGATAAGTCTTTCTCAGATCCTCTTCTTTTTCCCAAGTAGCTTCATCCTCTGTATACCGATTCCACTACACCTTGCACATCTTTATAGTTCGGCTTTTTGTAACTCTTTTGGCGGTTTCCAAGATCTTTATCGAATACTCTTCATAAGTAAGATCTTCCTTGACAACAAGTTCTTCCAAAGGAATTTGCTCTTCTGGTACCCTCAAACACTTTTTCAATTGGGAAACATGGAACACGTCGTGCACACCTGACAAACTCTCAGGCAGTTCTAACTGATAAGCTACTTCTCCACATCTCTCTAGGATCTTAAAAGGTCTTATATACCTTGGTGCTAACTTTCCCTTCATATTGAATCTTTTCACACTTCTCATTGGTGACACCTTCAAGTACACATAATCACCAACTTCGAAAGTCAGCTCTCTTCTGCGAGTATCAGCGTAACTCTTCTGTTGGGACTGAGCCACTCTCAAATTGTCTCTAATCATTCTCACTTGTTCTTCTATGTCTCTAAGGACATCGGGTCCAAACACTTGAGTTTCACCAGTTTGATTCTAGAACAAAGGCGTTCTACATTTTCGTCCATACAACGCCTCGAAAGGTGCCATCTTGAGACTCTTCTGATAACTGTTGTTGTACGAGAACTCTGCGTATGGCAGACTCTTATCCCAACTATCACCATACTATAGTGCACAAGCTCTCAACATATCTTCCAAAATCTGGTTGATCCTTTCAGTCTGTCCATCAGTTTGCGGGTGGTAAGCAGAACTAAAATTCAACTTTGTCCCCAAAGACCTATGTACTTTATGCCAGAATTGCGATGTAAACTGAGTGCCTCTATCCGACACAATTTTCTTGGGAACACCATGTAAGCACACTATTCTTTCCATGTACAACTCTGCTAGTCTTGCACCCGTATAGGTAGTCTTGACTAGTAAAAAGTGAGCAACCTTGGTGAGTTGATCCACTATTACCCATATTGAATCATAGCCTCTTTGAGTGCGGGGCAATCCTATGATAAAATCCATACCAACTTCTTCCCATTTCCATTCAGGAATCTTCATCGGTTGTAGCAACCCTGTAGGTCTTTGATGCTTAGCTTTCACTCTTTGACAAGTGTCACACAAAGCCACATACTCTGCCACATCTCTCTTCAAACCATACCACCAATACTTCTCCTTAAGATCCAAATACATCTTGGTACTTCCGGGATGTATAGAATAAGTAGACTCATGGGCCTCTTGCAGAATTGCATCATGGATAGCCTTCACTTCAGGTACACATATCCTTTTTTCGAACCAAAGAGTGCCATTCTCATCCATTCTAAATCCAGGTGCCTTTCCAAGCACTACATTCTCTGCTATCTCCTTAAGTTTTTCATCTTCCAATTGACCTTTGCATATCTCTTGCTCCAAAGTAGGCTCTATCACCAATTCCATTGCATTAGTGACAAAACTCAAGTTGAGATGCTCCATTTCAGCACACAACTCTGCTGACATAATTGTCGTCCCAAGTCCATTAGCATAGCTCTTCCTGCTAAGTGCATCAGCTACGACATTTGCTTTTCTCGGGTGATAATGCACTTCCAAGTCATAGTCTTTGATCAATTCCAACCAACGACATTGTCTTAGATTCAGATCTAATTGGGTAAATATATACTTTAAACTCTTATGATCGGTATAGATATCACTCTTATGTCCAATTAGATAATGTCTCCAGATCTTCAAAGCATGAACCACAGCTGTCAATTCCAAGTCATGAGTAGGGTAATTCAACTCATGCTTCCTCAATTGTCTAGATGCATATGCCACCACTCTTCCTTCTTGCATAAGCACACATCCAAGGCCCAAACGGGATGCATCACAATATATAGAGAAGTTCTTGCTTAAATCGAGCAGAATTAATGCCGGAGCTGTAGTCAATCTCTTCTTTAGCTCATCAAAGTTTGTCTGGCATTTACCCGACCATACATACTTAGCATTCTTTTCCAATAGAGCTGTCATAGGCTTGGCTAGCTTGGAAAAACCTTCAATGAACCTTCTGCAGTATCCAGCCAATCCCAAAAAGCTACGAATCTCACTTACAATGGTTGGTGGTTTCCAATTCAACACATCTTGTACTTTGCCTGGATCCGCTGCTATTCCACCATTGGAGACAACATGACCCAGAAAAGAGACTTCCTTCAACCAAAACTTACACTTGCTCCGCTTAGCGTACAACTTATGTTCTCTAAGCTTTTGCAAGACCATCCTTATATGTCTAGCATGTTCTTCTTCAGTCTTGGAGAATATCAGTATGTCATCTATGAATACCACCACAAATTTATCCAGAAACTCCATGAACACCTTATTCATCAGGTACATGAAGTATGCAGGTGCATTGGTCAAACCAAAAGACATAACAGTATACTCATACAATCCATACCGTGTAGTGAATGTTGTCTTGGGTATGTCCGAGTTTTGAATCTTTAGCTGATGGTACCCTGAGCGGAGATCAA
Organism: Miscanthus floridulus; assembly: GCF_019320115.1. Classification (NCBI taxonomy): domain Eukaryota; kingdom Viridiplantae; phylum Streptophyta; class Magnoliopsida; order Poales; family Poaceae; genus Miscanthus; species Miscanthus floridulus. The sequence goes on along the minus strand of NC_089580.1, from coordinate 4,081,575 downwards.
TCTTGGAGAACACATGGGCTCCTCTCAACTGATCAAACAAATCATCAATCCTAGGCAAAGGGTATTTATTCTTGATTGTAACCTCATTAAGTGAACGGTAATCCACACACATTCGTTGACTACCATCCTTCTTATCCACAAAGATCATAGGTGCCCCCCATGGGGAAGAACTGGGGCGTATGAAACCTTTTTCTTGCAACTCTTTTAGTTGTTTCTTAAGCTCTTCTAATTCATTAACCCCCATTCTATATGGACGTTTAGCTATTGGTGTAGTTCTAGGTAATAATTCAATAATGAATTCAATGTCTCGGTCAGGTGGCATACCTGGCAAGTCATCGGGGAAGACATCCGGGAACTCCTCCATGACACGATCTTGTTTATTGGCTTCACCATCTAGCTGGTTCACTATGGCTGTAGGCTGAGCTTGCACTACCACTTCTACACATATTCTATCTCCATTGAGTGATGTCACAATCACATATTTCTCCTGACATAGAATCACTGCCCGATGTTGTTTCATCCAATCCATTCCTAGAATAAGATCAATTCCCGCTGTTCTCAACACAATTGGTTTCACTTTGAAGTCTACCCCCCTTAAGGTAATGCTAGTTGAAGGACTCCAATACAAAGTGGGCATACTACCTCCTGGTGAATTTACTAGTATGGGGTTTTTCATGGCACACAAAGATATGCTATGCATTCTAATAAAAGCTTGGGAAATAAAAGAATGTGAAGCACCAGAATCAAAAAGTATTGTAGCAGAGATAGAGTTGACGCTGAACGTACCCAACATGACCTCTGGCATCTCTTGAGCTGCATCAGATGACACATAGTTCACCTTCGTAGTGTGAGGTGGTCGGGCGTTGAACTTCCGATTGACAGTCTAGTTCTCAGGTGCTTGTTGGTTCTGCTTCTTAGGACACTAATGAGCATAGTGACCTACTTCTCCGCAACGGTAGCAAGCATTGGGGTTATTGGGTGCACCACTCTTCATAGGAGCATTATTGAATGGTCCCTAGCGTGTTGCCGGATTACTAGTCTATTGCGGGGGACGCTGATTACCATACCGTTGCTGGTACTGAGGGTGTTGCTAGAACTGATTCCATTGAGGATACTGACCACGGTTTCCCTGGTTAGATGGTCCTTGATTCCTTTGTTGAAAACCCTGCTGGGGATAGGCACGTGGGCGGGTGTTACTTCCAGAAGCTTGCCCTTGAAGCCTCCTCTTCTTGGCTTCCGTCTCTTTGCGCTTATCGTCAATCACAATAGCGCGGTTCACTAATGACTGAAAGTTGGGGTAGGTGTTGGACTTCAGTTGAAGTTGTAGTCCATCATAGAGTCCCTTGAGCAAATAGCATTGCTTATCCTTGTCCTCAGCCACATCATTTGGAGCATAGCGTGACAGTTGAGCAAACTTGTCACGATACTCCGCCACAGTCATGGTTCCTTGTTTGAGGGACCTGAATTCCTTCTACTTCAATTCCACGAGTCCATCAGGGATATGATAAGACCGGAAATTGTCCTTGAATTCCTGCCAGGTGATAGCTGGAGCATTGTTGGGATGTCCATACTAGAAAGAATCCCACCAATCCTGAGCTGCTCCCTGGAGTTGACCAGAAGCATACAATACCTTCTCAAGATCGTTGCATTGTGCTATGTTAAGTTGCTTCTCTATAGCACACAGCCAATCATCTGCCTCCATAGGGTCTGAGGCATGAGTGAACACTGGTGGACGACCCTTCATAAACTCTCCACGCTTATCTCTGACCTGAACAGGCGGTGGTCCTCTTGCAGGTACATTGTCCAAGCGCTGCATCATAGCTTGCATCAACTGCGCTTGCATTCCCAATATTTGTTCCATGGTCACAGGTGGCGGTGGTGGTGGATTTATGAGAGCATCACATCTACGACCACGGCCTCTGCCTCTTCCTCCTCTTGAGGCCATCTATTTTCCACCAAATGCGCAAAATTTAGAGATTTTCCAAATTATAGAGCTTACAAAAGATAAGAAACAATGCCGAGAATTTTCTGGACAAGATTCAAATTCAGCAGTTCAGTAAAACTGTTATAACTCGAGTTTCAGAGATCCAACAGAGGTGTACCAAGAATTGTTAGAAAGCTTAGGAGATCAGATACAACTTTTATGTAGATCACTTTTACAGATTCTGACACACACATGGTCAAAAGTAGAGCTAAACTGAATCTGTTCTGGGTTCTAGACTGCGTAGGAACAACAACTTGTGACAGTTAGATCTCACAAACCTGAATAGCTATTGACGTGATTCTAGAGACATTTGAAAGATACAGAAGTCTAGTTATCTCCAGAAAAATTTTAGAATTTTTGACAGCCCAGATTTCGAGATACCAGATAAAGAACACAGGCTGCTCCAGAAATCAGCACAGTAGAGATAAGATAAAGCGAAACATCTGCATTAAGATTTCATCTAAACTTAAGGTTCCAATTTAAGGAAGTTGTGGACATGCCCACAAACTTCCAGCAATCAAACAAATACCAAATCAACCAAGTTCACAAATTAAAACATCAAATCATCCAAGTTCACAAGACCAAACAAGACTAAATATGAAACACGAACTAACGACGTTGTACTCCTAATCAAGGCACCTAACACCTATGGAGCGGTGTCAATCATGGTGAAGGACCGGCGCTTCTTCTTGTAGATCGATGGCTGCCCAAGTTGAGCTCGAAGTTCATCCACTTGCTTCTGGAGGCGTCTCTCAGCCCTCTGGGATGCACGCAGTTCTCCTTTGACTTCCTCATCCACCCCCTACATAGCATGGACATGCTGCACCGTTGCTTCCAGAGTTGGGTCACTCTCTGGTGGAGCCAAGACCTACCAAACACCCTCATGATCATTGCGAGGAAGGAACCTGAAATGATCCTCCCTCATGGCCTCAAAGCGACGACCATGGTAGTGGATGTAGGCGTCCTATGCTGCATCTTCCATGCCATCCAAGGCATGGGCCCTCCTGGCAGTGTCACGGTGGACAGTCTCCGCCTCATGTCCATTCTTGATGTCGTTCCAAGCGGTGACCACCAGCTCTACCTTCTAGAAGGTGGCCTCCAATGGATGCTGGTACTCTGCACAGTGGTAGCTGATGGAGGTGTGCAAGTCGGGGTAGTAGTCGTCTAGCACGTGAGTGAGGAGGGTGTGGTAGTAGGCCGTCTCTAGGGCTGGCTTGAAGTAGTACTTGCACTTCTAGCCTATCTCCTCATCCACCACAGGGACAGCTGGGGATGGTGCAGGTGTAGGGGAAGTAGCCGACGACTCCTTAGGTATAGCTACGACAGGATAGACCGGTGCGACAGCTAGAGTAGGAGCAGGTGCAAGTGTCAGGGTAGTCATCTCCTCATCGTCGGAGATGATCACAATCTCCTTCTCCGCCTATGGAGCTCATGGGGTGAACAGGGCACGGTAGCCAGCAGTGCTGAGTCGGGCAGTCTTTGGGTTATGAGACATCTATAGATTTAAAGAGAGATAGAATTAGAATCAACAATTTTATATAATAGATTAAGGTATGAAAAGCATAAATGTTTTAATAAAATAACAAGAATAAGACAGTAAGCAAGAAACTAGAGGAGCAAAGATGCTAAAACGACCGTTTTCTAACAAGCTTGCGTCCTACAGTCAACACGGCTCTGATACCAATTTGTCACACCCAATTTTAAGGATAAAATTGAATGCACTAACTCATGTGTGCCCAGGGATCAATCACACACACAAGCTGACAAATTACATAAAGTATCATCACAGTGTCTCTTACATCAGATTCATAATATAACTTAGTCTTATATATCACAGCGGAAAATAAAAGGTAACTCTCTCACATGGAACACCTTCACAGGGAAGGTCAACTGGTTGACCCCAAGCCTAAAAATCCTTAGAAAATTCCTCATACCCGTTGTCATCTGTTACCCATCCGGGATTTTTATCCAAATAAAGAAGATATACAAGCGTAAGTACGTCCCGTACTTAACAAGTTAACATGAGGTTATGAAGCTCAAAAAGGTTGACACTGGTTTACTACAGTTAGTATTTTTAGTAAGACAAGCTTTTATTATCAGGTATTATCAAATTATGCTTAAGCTCCCATTTAATCCCATAAGAACATATATCAGGGTCAAGTGTATCATATATCATCATAGAACATCTTAAGTGATCATCAACAAGTAACCAGTTATTCTGTGAGTTTTTCGGGCCGCTCATGATCGTGAGCATGGCTGTTATAATAGTTTGTTACCCCCTGCAGAGGTGGTGCACATTCACCGCGAGTCGTGATTTCCATATGCCCAGGTTAATTACTCCCATGTCACTGCCAAGGTGAGCGGGCAGGGTACACTATGAAGCCATTTCACAGGTTTCTCTAACAAGTTAGGTCCGCTAGGTTTCCTTAGCAGGCAGATATAGGAACCCCCTTTCCTATGGCACATATCCATCGCGGCTATACACATAGGAACAGAGGCAGCCCCATACCCAACGTGGCAAGCCCCTTTTACGCCATAAAGGTAACCTCTAACAAGCTAGAAAAGGTCCTATTACTGAGCTAAAGTCAGAGCCATATGACTCTCCCTGTTGCACTATTAGTCCCAGCTTTTGCCGACAGATAAGTCCTTATGGAGGGCTGGGAGCAACATGATCAAAAGTCATTTGCACCTTCGCCCTATGGAATAGTTGTTATAAATCATGTTATACTTTTAGTTCCATAGAACCATTCACCATCATATAGATCATGTTCAGTTAGAGCACTAGCAATCTACCCATATGCAATTAACCCATAGGAGTCAAGGGAATAAGTCATCAATGACTAGTATGTCCTTATGGTTACCAAAATTAGACACGTGCACATGAGTAAATGATTAAAGTGAATAGGACATCAAGGTAGGCCCATGCTATACTTGCCTTGGTTCACAAACTCTTGCTGGTCCTGCTGGTCGTCGAAGAATTCTTGGTCTCCAACGTTCTCCTCACCGTCTGAACGCGACCAACACGGCAACATACAACATTCCAAAGGCATTCATGCAAAGCAAACATTCCTATAATTAGAACAGTACACCAAGAGTATAGAAAACAAGATAAAATATTTATGAAAATAATCTACGTCTCGCTACGATCACGTCAACGTGAAGTTCATAAAAAACAGAGCTAAAATGCGAAAGTTGTGATTTAAACGGGATTTCCTATAGGAATATATTTAATTAAATCTAACCATGAAATTTAAAAGTTCCAAACTTGACTAACAGTGGTTCTAACATGTAGATTATGAAATTACGAAGCTAACACAATTTGAACGGATCAATTCGGAGCTAAAACGACGATTTTATAAGCAAAACAGTTCAAATGGCATTTCTGTAAATACTAAAAACGTACTTTGAACTAAAACAGTTAACTTTACGCTTTCAAAATGAGAAAGCGTACATGGGGAAATACACTAAGGACGGCGGGTTATATTTGGCGGAACTTGAGGGGCTCTTTAGCATAATCACCCGTGAAGGGGTATCTTCTAACGTGAACCGTAGGATCAAGATCGGACGGCTAGAATTAGATCAGGGGAGAGAGAGCAAGGGGTGGCTGGCCGAAACAGTGTTCCTAGCGGCAAGGCTCCATTGCCGAGAGTGTTGAGGTCACCGGAGCATGCGGTACAGGGGCTAGGGGCCACAGTTTGGAGAATCGAGGGCACCGGGAGAGAGAGCGGGAGCAGGGGAACTCGCCAAGGCCAAAGAGGTGGCCAGAGGGTGCGGCCATGGCGGTGGTGGCCATGGCTGGCGGCCAAAGGTTGACGGTGCTCGCGGCTATGGCGCTAGAAGCCACGAAACTCAAATTAAACGGCATGGGGAGGTAGAGGGGAGCATGGGGGTCTCACTGTGGGGAAGAAAGGGGTCAGAGACGGCTCGGGGAAGGCGGGCCACGAGGCGGTTCCAAGCTCGGTGGACGGCGGGTCACGGTGTCCACAGCGTGGCAGTCTCCTCGGGCACGAGCGACGCGAGAGGGAGTGGGAAGAGGCAGCAGGGGGCGGCTCGGGCGTGGGCTCCATTTTGTAGAGGTCGGGGCGCGGGGGGCGCTCCCACGACGCGCGACGTGGGCGCGGGCGGAGGTTGTGGCTGACGCGCGCTGTGGTTGCGGGAGGAAGGGGGTGGCTCTGACGAGTGGGGCTGGCTGTCAGCGGCTGAAGCGGGAAGGGGGAGGCACGGCGGTTGCACGCTGGTGCTGGGCCGGTGCGGGGCGCCAGGGAGAGGCCAAGCCAGGCTAGCGCGGTGGGGAGAAAAGGTCAACGGGCCGAAATGAAGAAGGAAAGGAAAAAAATGAAGAAGCCTTTTTCATTTTATTTTTAGAGTTTTTCAAAAGTATTTTCAAATGGATTTTGAATTCTTTTGAGTTTAAAACAAAAACCACTCAACATATGAAATACAATGCTCCAGCATGACTGCATCAACATGTTACTAACCTTATATTTGATTTTATTTTCACAAAAAATATTTCTTTCCTATATTTCAATGTTCACATAATAACATAATTAAATCAAATCCACTTATTTTAAAAAGGCTGAAATTTTGAGTGTTACAGTTACATCTATGGCCGACCATTCTTTCGGTAATGTGAGGCACGAGAGAGTGCACTCATACGGGCATTAGACTTCATTGATACAAGTGGATACATAATCCGTGACATCAATTACCATATATGGCTACAGAGGCATGTTAGTGTGCATGGCCCGATCGATCCCGACAATGATTCTAATAGTAATTAATGTTTATTTAGCTAGGTTTTCAAGGTTTTAGTTTAATTGGATTCTAATTTTAATATGTACGGCTTTATGTGTTTAATTATTGTCATGCATGTAATTCGTGTAACATTTATTGGGTAACTAGAAATATACATTCTGGTGTCATATTGGTCTCAAAATTATTCTTAGGCTTGCATGTGCCACGTGTGAAGGAAACACCAAGTTTGGGATTTTTCAGAGATGGTTTGCTACTTTTTGAGGTTTAATTGAATTTCCGCGTGACGACACCTATTAATTATAGGTTGAACTGAGTCTATCCACGAAAAGATCCGGAATGGTGCTACACTTTTACACAGGCTCAAATGTGCCCTAGGGATAAGAATTTTGTGGAGGTGGATGAAAAAATCTATTGGGTCCAAGATGAAATTCACCCTCTTTTTTCTCATTTAGCACAGAGAAAAATATAATAAATAAAAAATGATCAAAAAACCTAAGATCCTGTGTGGGGTCTTAATTTAGGTGTACATGCTTGCCAAAAACATTTCAAGCCATTTTGACATAGGCGAAGTATACATGCTTCACAGAGGTACATTTGCCTTTTCATCGAACCATGACTATACACATAGGTTATCAAGGTTTTTATGGTTCATAGGTATTCCGGTGTCGTATTGGTCTCAAAATTATTCTCAGGCTTGCACGTGTCATGTGTGAAGGAAACACCAAGTTTGGGATTTTTCAGAGATGGTTTGCTACTTTCTGAGGTTTAATTGAATTTCCGCATGATGATGCCGTTTAATTATAGGTTGAACTGAGTCTACCCATGAAAAGATTCGGAATGGTGCCAAAATTTTACACAGGCTCTAATATACCCTAGGGATAAGAATTTTGTGGAGGTGGATGAAAAATTCTATTGGGTCCAAGATGAAATTCACCCTCTTTTGTCTCATTCAGCATAGAGAAAAATATAATAAATAAAAAAATGATCAGAAATATTTTAGATCATGTGTGGGGTGGGTGTACATGCTTGTCAAAAAAATTCAAGTCATTTCAAAATAGGCGGAGTATACATGCTCACAGAGGTACATGTGCCCTTTCATCGAATCATGACTATACATATAGGTTATCAAGGTTTCTGTGGTTCATATGTATTCTAGTGTCGTATTGGTCTCAAACTTTTTCTTAGGCTTGCATGTACCACGTGCGAAGGAAACACCAAGTTTGGGATTTTTCGGAGATGGTTTGCTACTTTTTGAGGTTTAATTGAATTTCCGCGCGACGACACCTATTAATTATAGGTAGAACTGAGTCTACCCACGAAAAGATTTGGAATGGTGCTACACTTTTACACAGGCTCAAATGTGCCCTAGGGATAAGAATTTTGTGGAGGTGGATGAAAAAATCTATTGGGTCCAAGATAAAATTCACCCTCTTTTTTCTCATTTAGCACAGAGAAAAATATAATAAATAAAAAATGATCAAAAAACCTAAGGTCCTGTGTAGGGTCTTAATTTAGGTGTACATACTTGCCAAAAAAAATTTCAAGCCATTTTGACATAGGCAAAGTATACATGCTTCACAGAGGTACATTTGCCTTTTCATCGAACCATGACTATACACATAGGTTATCAAGGTTTTTGTGGTTCATAGGTATTCCGGTGTCGTATTGGTCTCAAAATTATTCTTAGGCTTGCACGTGCCATGTGTGAAGGAAACACCAAGTTTGGGATTTTTCAGAGATGGTTTGCTACTTTCTAAGGTTTAATTGAATTTCCACACGACGACACCGTTTAATTATAGGTTGAACTGAGTCTACCCATGAAAAGATTCGGAATGATGCCAAACTTTTACACAGGCTCTAATATGCCCTAGGGATAAGAATTTTGTGGAGGTGGATGAAAAATTCTATTGGGTCCAAGATGAAATTCACCCTCTTTTGTCTCATTCAGCATAGAGAAAAATATAATAAATAAAAAATGATCAGAAAAATTTTAAATCATGTGTGGGGTCTTAATTTGGGTGTACATGTTTGTCAAAAAAATTCAAGTCATTTCAAAAAGGCGGAGTATACATGCTTCACAGAGGTACATGTGCCCTTTCATCGAATCATGACTATACACATAGGTTATCAAGATTTCTGTGGTTCATATGCATTCTAGTGTTGTATTGGTCTCAAACTTTTTCTTAGGCTTGCACGTGCCACGTGCAAAGGAAACACCTAGTTTGGGATTTTTCAGAGATGGTTTGCTAATTTCTGAGGTTTAATTGAATTTCCGCGCGATGACATCGATTAATTATAGGTTGAACTGGGTCTACCCACGAAAAAATTCGAAATGGTGTCAAACTTTTACATAGGCTCTAATGTGCCCTAGGGATAAGAATTTTATAGAGGTGGATGAAAAAATCTATAGGGTCCAAGATGAAATTCATCCTCTTTTGTCTCATTCAGCACACAGAAAAATATAATAAATAAAAAAATGATTAAAAAAACCTAAGATCCTTTGTGACATCTTAATTTGGGTGTATCAGGTCGCCAAAAAAATTTTAAGCCATTTCGACATAGGAATACATATGCTTCTATTTATTCAGTATATAAAAGAATTTTTTAATATATATAAACATCATTGTCGGTTTCAAAAAAATAGGTAGTGATGAGAAGAAACCAACAGTGATGCTAGTTATCACTGTCGGTTTATTTTAAAAACCGACAGTGATATATAAAAATGAAAAAAAAATTGTGCCAGCCCTCGGGTTTGAGCTCGCGTCTCGGGCTACAGAGTTCAGAAACTTAACCGCTGCATTAGTATAGGATGTGTGCCAAGGTTTATTTATTTTTTCTTTTTGACCTTTAGACCGCTTAATAAATTATAAAATTAAACCAAAAAATTGGCCCGCTCGGGTTTCGAACACGGGTATCGGGGGCTAAGTTGCGGGGTCTTAACTGTTGAACCAGTAGGAGGTATTTGAAAGAAGTAGAAAAGATAACTTACTTATGCTGGAACCGCTACACGGCAATCACTGCTGGTTTAAAGAATGGCCCGGCAGAGATATTTCTATATCACTGTCGGATTAGACTTATAACCGGCAGTGATGTACCCCCATCACTGTCGGTTTCTAATTAGAACCGGCAGTGATGAGGTCTGGTATAAAAACCCGGTGCAGGTTGAAATTATCCAAATTTCAACCCCGCGCCAACCGTTCCCAGCCCTGCGCTCCTCTTCTTCGACGCCGACGCCCGTGCACCGCTCCACGCTGAAGCACCCGTCCACCACCCTCCGCGCCGCCGTTCCTAGTCCCGTGCTCCTCTTCTTCAACGCCGACACCCATGCACCGCCCCATGCTGCAGCACCCATCCACCGCCCCCCCGCGCCTCCGTTCCCAGCCCCGTGCTCCTCTTCTTCGACGCCGATGCCCGTGCACCGCCCCACGCCGAAGCACTCCCCACGCCATCCACCGCCCCACGCCGGAGCACCGCCGAGGCCTTGAGGAGCGTGCGGACAGCTACTTTCTCACCCCCACGGTGAGTGCGTGGCTCACTGCCAGCTAAGTGTTTGATGAAATGCCCCACGGTTGTTGTCTTCCCAATAGCAGTCGATTCCTATTCGATTGAGTTACATGTTGTTACTCCTTGGTTTAGCTATCCCTGTATGTACATGCTGTTACATAAACCAGTTAGTTTTTTCCTGAAGAGATTATGCTACCTACTAATTTGTTGAGGACCTAGTAATCATGGCCCTAAACTATTTAAGAACCATTGGTGTTATTTGCATGTTGTCGCAACAAGTTATTCCCTTGAGTCACAGCTAAGTGACCTTTTTGCGTTGTGTGCAGTCTAAGTATTTCAACATTGATCATCAACACCTCTTGACATAGTTAGATTGAATATGTGATAATGATATGAGCATATCTGTCTCAAATAGTAGTTACATAATATTATGATATCTCTATACTTTGTAATTATTGCAAGCAATAGAAACTAGCAGTCAAAGGTACACGTTAATGACTGTGGACGTCTTATTTGTGATGGTAGGGAGTGTTCTATTTGTGTAAGAGTTAGATAAGAATTTTTTGCTCTTGCTTAAGCAATGATGGATTCTTGTCAAATGTGTACAGGTATAATCGCTATAGGTAGAGTGTCAATTGATTTTGATGGAATGTATAGCATACTTAAAAAAGGCATCTATAGATGTTTGTTCCAGAAAAAAAAGTTAAAAACAACTTTTAAAATTGGCTCGGCAGCAGCAGCAAGTATGATTACTAAACCACATTGATCTCCGGATAATAAACAGTCTAATTATTGAGGTAATTTTTTATCATGTCAAGGATAAAGAATATTAAATAGATTTAGTTTGCCCATATAACTTGAATAATAACTCTTGTTCAGTGAGTTACCAATACCACTTACCACATGCCTAATTTACTTAAATGTATAGGCAACCATGGCATGGTATGTAGTGCATGTTGGTCACATGCCTAGGATTTATCGAACCTAGGAAGATTGATATGCTCAAGTCAATCGCTACCCTAGTAATTTGCACAAAAAATACAACATAGAAGCTGAAGCTTTGAGGGCCTACTATAGTCATCCGGCCTACCTTGCAAACCATGGGCAACTAGCCTACTATGGTCCAATGAATGCAAACTATGGCCATCCGCTGGCACTGGAGATCGAAGAGAAGCCACCCACTGGAGATGTGAAGATTAGGAGAATTGCTCCTTGCTCTTGGAAAGATGTCATGCTTTTATTTATGGCTATGGTCATCGCTTTTCTTATTTGGAAGTTGATGTAGGCTTAGTTTCATAGAACAGTAGGTGGACTTTGTTGTATGTGGTCAATCAATAATGAATTTGTTCTAGGTGAACATATGTTATTATTTGACTTTGTTGTATATGGACTTAATATTAGACTTTGCATTAAACATATTATATATATGAACATATGCTATTAGTAGTTGTCCGCGGCCAAAACTAACCACGATCATGTCACAGCCATGACTCACTGTCGCCTATTACCCTATCGCCAAAGAACAGATCGGCAACAAAAAGCGGCTGATATCGCTATGACGGGAGAGCCGCATAATTTGACAAACGGTGACGGTGTCAATCAGGTCGGTGAGAATGAGTAGCCATGGACCCCGTCCGGCCTGCTCGATCTGGGTCAAAATGACCAAGATGGCCAGGTAACTTTGGTATCATGTGACTATGTAGGCACACACGCTAATCCATTGAGAGGGTCATAGCTTACTTCATGTCTCTAGTAGGAGCCTCCGCCAGCCGAGGAGCTAGAGGGTTCGGGTAGCAGGAAGGCCAGATCCAAGCGAGGCGTGTCAAAGTTTCCTGTTGGTAGGAATGCACACTGGCACATTACTGTGTTCGATGAATTCAGGGATCCACTCTCACCGCCTATAGCTTTGACCAAATACAAGACTATCCTTAGGTTACTTGTTAGGGACTTCATCCCGATTAAGTACAGGAAGTGGATTGGGAAAGATGATGACCGGTGGAGGGTTCCCGAAAGCGAGAAGGATTACATATGGGATGTCAAGATCCTAGAGTATTTCACTTTCCCAGCCGAGTATGACAGGGAGTTAGTCAAGAAAAAAGCAAAAGAAATCATGGGGACATGCTTCAAGAATTTCAAGGGGACATTGTACAAGAATTTTGTCCTCCAAAATAAAGAATCAGATTTCGATGGTAGATAGTTTAGCAAGCAGAATGACTTCTGGTAGGATTTCAAGGAATACAGGTTATCCGAGGAGTACTTAGAATTGAGCAGGAAGAATAACGAGAATTTGCAGAAAGCGATGAATCCTCATCATCTTAGCTCTTGTGGCTATGCCAAAAAGATGCCAGAATTTGAAGCAGAACTTCAAAACATGGATCGCCTTGCTGAGAAAGGCATTGAGGTTGAGACTACTGATTGGGAGCCCAGATCGGTATTATACTGTATGGGGAGAAATGTATGGCATGCCGAGGATGGGAGCTTTAGCTCCTCAAATCAACCCATAAGCGAACTCATCCAAAGGATCTCCTAGGTAACTGAGGAGGTGAGGCAAGGGACTCGCACTTCTAATAGGGAGAAAGACATGCTCACCCAAGTACTCGGAACCAAGGAGCACCTTGGTCGCACTAGAGGAACCGGTGTTGTTCATTGGAAACTAGCATTCCCCCAAGAATCTAACACTTACCAGAGCCACTCGAGGGGTAAAGCGGAACAGGAAGTAGAGTATTTGAGGAGACTAAAAGAGATGGAAGACAGAATGGAAGCACGGATTGAGGCGGCCGTTGAAGCGCGAGTCAAGCAAATTTTGCTATCCAAGGGGTCAGTAGTACCACAAAACCCTACTCCTACTACCTTTAGCCCATAGTTTAGGGGTCGCAGCAGCTGCAATCGACCCCACTTGATGAAGAAGAGGTGAATGTGGCTCATCCGGTGGACAACATCACTAAACCCATCAATGTCAGGTTGTACATCTGTTAGGAATGGACAAAGGACAAGGTGGCGCTTGGTCAGGCCTGGCCTATGGGAGAAAGGACAATTAATGGCCACCCAATTCCACTAGGGTACGCTCATGTCACCATTGATAGAATACTTGATAAGAAGTTTAACAAGATACCCATTGAGTACCCCGTAGCGGAAGACATGCCAAAACTTGGTCCAAACAAGGGCTCTCAAGTGGCCTAGCGCAAGCGCTTCATTAAGCTTGACCATCAATTGTCCTCTGATGATGAGGACGACTGTGAGTCTTCGCCCACCCACGATGATCACTCACCATCTCCCAACAGAGTTCACTCCCCTCCTCATCCGGAGCAATCACCCCCAAGAAGACAGAGGTCTCCTTCTATTCCTCCTCATTTGACTCTATCTTCATCAGCCCCGAGAAAAGATACTCCTCCTCCCCCTCCTCCTCCATCTTCATCAGCACCGAGAAAATAGAATTATCATTGTTATCCTCCTCCCCCACCTTAGCCCAAAACAAGATCAAGGACATCCTCGCAGTCATAGAAAAGGTCCTTGGTTTCGGTCGCTAATGCTCCCAAAGTGGACCAATAGAAAAGAAAAAGGTCGTTCAGTGGCAGCGTTACCACCTTGATGAAAGAAAAATTTATAGCACACATCTTGAAGGAAGATTGTGTTAGTTTCTTCAATCTATGTGCCTCACTGCCTTCGTATTTGTTGAAGTCCAAATTCAAAAGGCAAACACAGAATAAATACGCTACAACAAGAGATGAAGAAATACACAATAAAGATTTAAGAAACGTACAGAAGTACATCGAAGACAACCCAGGATTAACCATGGAAGAGGCCGCGACCATCTATTATGATGTACAAGGGACGGCAACACCAGCAATGAAGTATGAAAGGGGCAATCTTTTGGTTCCCGATGAGGAGTATAAAAATCTGACAACATATATGCGCTAGTTGCATGAATATTACATGGCTCAAGCAACAGAGACGGACGACTTTGGTTTTGAGGTTATTATCCGTTCGCCACATGTTTTCCATTATCATGAAGAAGAGAAGTTCGATGTCAAGTAGGAGTGCTTGTTTCAGCTATTCCAGAAATGCTCTCTCGATGTTCAAATGTTGACGCTGTGGACTATGTAAGTACCCTACACGCACGATATTACAATTAACTACTCTCTCGAGACAAATTGTTAACTTTTGAGCACTTCCCATGATTTTATGTAGGTGTATAGCAAAATTTTACATTCTAAAAAGCAATTGGGATTACATAGGCTTCTTGGATCCCTTGCGAGTCAATGAGAGCACATGTCTAGGCCTCTATGGATGTGACATGGAAGACCTAAAATAGAGATTGATTGTTGTTTTCGATGAATTCACAATGAAGAAGAATACCCACATACTTCTAGCCTACAACAGCGAGTATGTGTTCTCGGCTTTTAATTTTATGCTTCTTTTTTTGTTAAGATTATTCGATAATTAGGATTCTGTGATTGTAGCAACCATTTCATCTTCATTTGTATCAATCTTGCCAAAAATTTGATCGAGGTGTGGGACTCGAAGAAAAAACTATTTCATCATCTGGATGCACTGGTAGCAGTGCTGAATTAGTAAGCGATCCTAATAACAATTATTTTCTAATCACACATACCGCTTTCTAATGTTTCTCCCTTTAATGTTGCTTGGTGTCCGAAGAAGACATATCGGTGGGACTCCGGTCCCATTCAAGGTTGTCGAAATGGAGGGGAAGTACCTATCACAACCGGCGGGAAACAATGAATGCGGATTTTATATAATGTGGGCAATGCTTCGCTACATCGGTGGAAAATCGGAAGAAGCCGATAAGTTGATGTGTATAATCCCCATTTTATTTATGTCTGTTAATAATTCAATAAAATAATTTAATGTTCCTCTTTGGATATTATCTTTTTTGAACGACAGCGTAAGAAATATAACCACCAAAGGCTGTTAGACATGGAGATCGTCGCACTGCAATCGGAGCTTGCAAAATTCATCTTAGCCGAGGTATTGGAAAAACAAAGAGTATTTTCCATTGCACAATCCATGAGGTACAAAGACCAGTATGGCCCAGAGCGGCTCGCTAGATTATTGTAAGAAGTCCGAGAAGCATTGCACAATCTGTGAAGTCCGAGAATAATTTTTTTTGAGGGATCGAGATCTAGATAAGAACATTTGAACTGTAACTGTAATATTTGTAATGTTTAATATTGATGGACCTGTCGTCTATATATAAAGCGAAACCCGATTCCACGAAAAAAAAATATAAATTAAAATCAATTATAAAACAATAAAATGTGAATGGGCCATCACTGCCGGTTAGCAACCAACCGACAGTGTTGTCTTGCAAAACACTACCGGTTATCAACAAACCGACAGTGTTGTCTTGCAAAACACTGCCGGCTTGAGCCATGAACCGACAGTGTTGTCTTGTTCAACACTGCCGGCTTAAGCCATCAACCGACAGTGTTGTCTAGATCAACACTGCTGGCTTGAGCCATGAACCGACAGTGTAGGCTTGCTCAACACTGTTGGCTTGAGCCAAGAACCGACACTCTTGAAGCAACCATCACTGTCGGTTGGGACTACAAACCGGTAGTGTTGTTCAACTAGACACTGTCGGGTGGAGTCAGAAACCGACACTGTTTCCTACAGATCAGTGTTGGTTTTTAAGAACCGACAGTGATGTCAACCCCCATCACAGCCGGTATGTCGACGAAATATTGACCGGTTTAATCGCCGGCACTGATGCTACGCTTTAATATTCACTTACATTTCTTTACAGAAATACAAGTGGGCACACTTCACATGATGGAAATCTTTTTCTTTTTTCTTAAGAACACCATACATTCTTTGGACAACCTACTTCTCCGGCGACAACGGTGGTCATCAAAGGCGTAGGGGTCGAAAAACAAACAAACACATTCACCGCAAGGTGAAGTATGCCCACTTAGTCCCCAAGCTTGGTAGTAGGTGACGTAGGCACGTGGTGCCAGGGTCTAAAAAGAATTCCCAGTGAAGTTGAGAGCCCAATC
This sequence comes from Miscanthus floridulus, assembly GCF_019320115.1. Classification (NCBI taxonomy): domain Eukaryota; kingdom Viridiplantae; phylum Streptophyta; class Magnoliopsida; order Poales; family Poaceae; genus Miscanthus; species Miscanthus floridulus. The sequence continues at coordinate 4,065,318 of NC_089580.1, read as the reverse complement.
GTCGTACAAGCGATATGAGATGCACCGGCAGGTGCATCGTACCGATGTAGTCCCCGGGCTTGCTAGAAGGCGAAGTATGAGCTTTGTAGCAAGGTCTAAATAAATATCTCTCAACTGTATGTGAGTACAAATCACATGTAGCCGAGGAGAACGATCTCCGAGCAGTGGTCGGGATAGTCCCCGAGCACAGTAGTAGGTGGAGCAGTCCCCGAGCACGGCAGTGGTCTGGGCAGTCCCCGAGCACGGCAGTGGTCTGAGCAGTCCTCGAGCATGGTAGTGGCCAGAGTAGTCCCTGAGCACGGTAGTGGTCGGAGCAGTCCCCGAGCACGACAGTGGTCAGAGCAGTCCCCGAGCACGGTAGTGGTCTGGACCATCCTTGAGCACAAGTCATGCAGCGAAAAAATGAACGCCGCTTGTACTATTATTTAGTGTATTTATTTATCTTCGTATTCTGTCAAGTCCAATCATACATGTCTGGTCAAAAAAGCAGACAGGTATAGCATGTCATACTGTCTTCTTGCCCTTTCTAGCAAACAGTCACCTGGCACCTGTAAAGAGGTGCGTCAGTGTGGGCCCTCTCACACTAGCAACAAAGAGGCGCGTACACTGGTAACGAAGGGGCGCGTTTATTGGCGTAGATCTCGAGGTTGTGAAAACAACCGTCTGTGGCGCGTGTGCACGTCTCCCAAGAATCTTGGGCAGACAAAACGACGGAACTCTTGGTTATTTATAATATAGAACTTGTAAGTTACTTTTTACCGATCCCCATTATCATTTGCCGCCATAGCCTTCTTCTTCATCTTACCGAACCCTATACCTCCGAAATCATCACCAATCCCCCCTTCACCGCATCCACCCCTTTAGCAAGGATGGATTAATGGCGAAGAGAGACGCCCAGAAGAAAGCCGGAGTCATGGGGAAGGAGTGGTGGAAGTCAAGGAGCAACAAGCAGACCATCGAAGACCTCGTCACTATGGGAATGCTCCACAACAAGGCACTCGCGGGATGGCACGTGCCTGAAGGAGAAAGCTTTCCCGATCCACAACCAGGTGAGGTTGTGGTTTTCGAGGATTTCTTCAAGCGGGGTTTTGGGGTTCCAGTGCACCCTTTCCTTCAGGGGCTCTGTTTGTATTACGAGATTGGGATTTGCAATCTGCATCCCAACTCGATTCTTCTTGTCTCCACCTTTATCCATCTTTGCGAAGCCTATGGTGGCTTCCAGCCCCATTTCGACCTCTTTCGCCATCTGTTCTATCTGCGGAAGAAAGGGAGCGGTGGCTCGAAGATAGCCGGAGGCGTATACCTCAATCTGCGCGATGGGATGAAGGCCTAGTACCTGCACTGCCCTTGGAACACATCGCTGGACGACTGGTACAAGAAGTGGTTCTACATCCGTGAAGAGCCGAACACAATCACCCTGTGCGACGTGGGGTTCATTCTGGAGAAGAAGAATAGCTAGTCGGAGAAGCCCGAGCACTTGGAACAGATTGCAGAACTGCTCGGGATGATTCCGTGGGGGAAGCTGGATGGTCCAAGCATGGTCGGAAACTTCATCAGCTGAAGGATCTAGCCCTGCTAGAGGAGGGTACATCCTGGCTACGAATACTAGGGGAGCGCAGATCCAATGAGGACCAGAAAAGAGGCGCTTGACAAGATTGAAGTCAAGGCTAGGATTGGGGAGCTATTCAACTTAGCCGACCCCAATTATGTCAGGTTAAACGACATCGAGCATGCCTTCAAGCTGGCTCGACCTCCCCCAAAGGTAAATTATGCTTCCTTGTACCTGTAGAATTATGTTGTAACAAAAATTGACTATGTTGTCGCCTTATGTCTCCCAGAGTAATGGTTGTGACAGGGCAGCAGTGTTCGTGTCTCCACCCCCTGGTGTGGATTGGCCGCAAGTTGCCGAACCAACCGTCTAGACCAGCGCCAGGGCCGAAGACGTCAACTGGGCCGTACTTGGGGTTGGGGAGGAGGCAATGGCCAGGGCTGCTGGCAAGCGGCCGATGGCCAACAAACATCGTTAGGCCATCTTCCCACTATCAGATGATGAAACAAAAGATGTAGACATCTTCCGACTCGTCCCTCAAAAGAGGAGGAGACAACTAGAGTCGACGAAGCAGGGTGGCTCCTCTATGCTAGCAGGGATCGCATCCCCGACCACTGCAACACAGAGGACAAGTGGCAAAGGGGTTGAGCACCAATCCCCGACGCCGGTACTGGTCATGGGAAAAGACCCGGTGGAACCCGCTGAGCACGTGGAGCAAGCATGGTCGAAGAGACGCTCCTTTGCCACGTCGTTCCGTGCTTCTAAGCTGTAAGTATTTGTAACCTTGATGTAAGCTTACAGTTTGTATTGAATACTATTGTCTTCTGAACTTATCTCTGATATATTAGGTCGATGTCCACCAAAAATCCCGACTAGCTAGCCGGTTGTGGCACGACTTCGCCAGCAATGGCGGAAAAAACTACCCAGCAGCCAGCTGTGGAGGAACCTGTGGAAGAAAATCCACCGGAACCTCAGCAGACGTGCAGCCAGGCTACAGTCCCCGAGTAGCTGGTCGAGAAGAGAGCCGAGCTAAGTACATGTGCTCCGAGCACTAATCCTGCTAAGGGGGATACTTTGGTGCCAAGAGGACCAGACCAAGCCAAGGAGCAGTAGCCGGAGGTGGCACAGAGCACGCTTGCCGATGCTACGGCTCGTGGGAAAGCCATAGTGGTCGCAGAGACTACAAACTCTAGACCAGCGCCACCTCCTGAACAAGAGGCCGAAGAGGACGAAGTAGAAGAGATCCTAGGCCGTCCCCAAGACAAACGACAATATGTATATGTGTCGCGCTAGTGGAACGACGAGTGGGTTATGCATGAGGAAATCCCAGAGGTCGAAGAGAACCTAAAAGTTGAACGAGCGGCAAAACGTCTGGTGATAGAGGTCTAGGTATGTTTGGCTTGACCACTTGATCCTGCTATTTAGTCAAACTATCTGACTTAGCTTGTTTATATACAGGACTTGATGAAGACCGCAAAGTACCGAAAGAGGTGCTTCGACTAGATTGAGGGAATCACGGCCAACAATAGAGAACTGGCGGCCGAGGTGGAACGCTTGCGCCGGCAACTTGAAGCCGCCGACCAGGAGAGGACAGAGCAAGAGGCACAGAACCAGAACCTAGTCGTCCAGCTCAGTAACAAAGAGCAGGAAAAAACAAGTTGTCATTTTATCACAGCAAGTGCATGACACGTGTTGTTGCATTGTTGGTAGTAATAGCTGTAGTGCAGGCTTAGAAGCCGAAGTAACCCGCCTCCAAGAGGAGAATAGCCGTGTGACCGCAGAGTGTGGTCGCCTGAAAGAGGAAAACGAGAAACTGGCGCACGACCAGTCTCAACTCCAGGACCGCACAACCAAGATGAAGGAGGAACTAAAAAGTAAGTGTTCCAGACCACCTTTCTCATTCTGTTGCCCGCCTTATCTTGTCGTGCTGTTACATTTTGATGTCTTGTACAGTTTGCAGTTTTAAAAGTCAATGCCAAGAAACATCTAGAAGCCGTGATGAAAGATCATGACGGCTGGAAGGCGCGATGCCTAGAGACCATCGAGGATCGGGACACATGGAAGAACCGGTGCCAGGAAGTGGCAACTGGCATTTTGCCCGTCCTCGACATTATCGACCCGGCACTCACAGAGGAAGAGCCGAGGACGCCACAGCTCGGACTGGTCGAGAGATGCAGAAAAGCATGGGGATGGTTCCAAGAGTTCGTGAAGGAGGCGGGTGAGTACACGGGTGCACATGTGCTAAGCATGGTGCGTGCCCACTACCCCCTGATCGATCTCAAGCGCCTGGAAGCTGGGTACCCGAAGGAGGTAGACCCAGACAAGGCTGAGGAGCTTCGGATGGCCTAGCTGGACCTATCGTCAAAGATAATTGGCGACATTAACCTGTGTGGAGGTGGGATAGCACCTGTATAGGGTACGCCATCGACAAGTCAGCTGGAAACGCCATCAGTTGCAAGCCAACCGACGAAGCCTGTGGTCTCGACCAGCCAGGCATCGGCGGGGCCATCCTCTTCATCTTGACCAGCACAAGAGTCCCCAAGACTCGAGTAGGACATCAGAAGCAGCGAGCAGTAGGTGCCGCGCGCCCTGACCAGCCAATGTAATAGGCTTAGAGCTGTAGAAAAAGGACATAGTTGCGTTATTGTAAACTTGGGCCTCTTCAGACAAGCTTGTAATAACGTAACTCTATATCATCATAAGCTTGTTTGCTTTGTATAAAACATATTTAAGCTTGAAACTCGTGTTGGTGTAACTAAGTGAGGACATGTTAACGTTTTGTTTAGTTGTACCATTTTGCTTGACACGTCATCCCGAAAAGTTTGTGCGGCCCTAGTTTGCCATGTGGTCGAAGTGTGAGGTGCGTGACCTATGCACACGTAGACGCGGACAAGTCAAACCAAGGGGGACCTGCCGATCACCCGTAACGTAGAGAGCAGATCCCATGCACGTGTTGGGAGGAACTAGAGATAGGCCTGCTCCGAAAACCGTAGAAGGAATGGTGGTTGGCTTTTACTGGCTAAGTTAGAGTAACCATAAAATTCAAAGTTACACATTAGAGTGGTTGGAGAAGTCATAATAGCTTTATTGAAGTAAATCGAACGTACAAAAAGGAGTACATATCTCAGTGGTTAAGCATAGAAACGTCTAAGCTTGTCGACGTGCCACGAGTTTGGTACGTCCGTACCGTCTAGGTGAGCTAACGTGTATGACGTTGGTCGTGTGACTTCCTTGATCATGAAGGGCCCCTCCCATGGGGTTGCGAGTTTATGGACACCGGCCTGGTTCGTCTTCCACTTCAGGACCAGGTCCCCGACCACGAAGAACCACTCTTTAACATTCTTGTTGTAGTACCTACGCAAAACAGTAAGGTATTTGGCCGTACATACACAAGAATCGAGCCGCTTCTCTTCTACGCTATTCACTTCTAGCTCCCGTACTTCATTGACCTTGCCTTCATCGAAGTTCTCTACCCATGCTAATCTGAAAGCTATATCTGCTAGGAGGACTGCCTCAGCGCCGTAAACCATAAAGTATGGTGAGACACCGGTGTTACGACTAGGCTGAGTTCTGAGGCCCTAGACCACGGCTGGTAACTCTTTGAGCCATCTTCTAGGAGCTTTATCATTTTCTCTGTACATCCTCTTCTTCAATGCGTCCAAGATCATGCCATTGGCCTGCTCGACTTGTCCATCAGCTCTAGGGTGCGCCACCGAGACGTATTTTACTACTATGCTCCTTTCATCGCAAAAGTCCCAAAAAGTGTTCCCGGTGAACTGAGTACCCAGATCAGTGATGATGCTATTGGGTATGCTGAAATAGTGGATGGCCTGGTCGAGGAACATGACAGCCTTTTCTGAGGATGCCTGTACCAGAGGCATGTATTCTATCCACTTAGAAAATTTGTCGATCAACACAAAGACGCATGTAAATTTCCCAGGAGCCGATTTGAAGGGCCCGATCATATCTAGTCCCCAGCAAGCGAAGGGCCAAGAGGCTGGTATTGTTTAGATCTCATGTGCTGGTACGTGGATTCTCTTGGCGAAGAACTAATAGCCCTAACAGTGGCGGACTAGCTTCTCTGCGTCGGCTACTGCTGATGGCCAATAGAATCCTGCTCGGAAAGCCTTACCAACCAGCGTTCTTGAGGCCGTGTGGTTGCCGCAGGAGCCAGAGTGGATTTGGTCTAGGAGATGTTCGCCATCCTCCTGGGTTATACACTTCATCAAGATTTCTTCCTTTGCGTTCTTGCGCCATAACTTGCCATCGATGAGCAGGTACTGCTTACTACGACGCATCAGGCGCTCGTTTTCTGTCCGATCAGTGTAACCGCTACCATCTGTTAGGTACTTGATGAAAGGTATTCTCCAGTCAGACTCATGAGTGGTCGGAGGCATTTCGATGGTGCTCGACGCCGGAACCATAGCCACCAATTGCTGGTCTGGAGGCTTGTCTGTCGTGGAATCTTCCTCTTTGATGGAAGGCGTGAGCAGGTCTTGGACGAATACGCCGTGTGGGATTTTGGCTTAGGATGATCCTAACTTTGACAGCGCATCCGCTGCCTAATTCTTGTCCCGGACCACGTGTATGTACTCGATGCCATAGAACCTGCCTTCCAGCTTTCTGATCGATTTGCAGTATGCATCCATCTTTTCGCTGGTCATGTCCCAGTCCTTGTTTAGTTGGTTTATGACTAGAGCAGAGTCTCCGTAGACATAGAGACGTCTAACACCGAGCTCAACCGCGATGCGCAAACCATGTAGGCATGCTTCGTACTCAGCGGCATTATTAGATGCTGGAAAATAAAACCTGAGGACGTACCGGAGATGCTCCTTGGATGGTGACACGAAAAGGACTCCTGCCCCCGCACCGTCAATGTTGAGAGAACCATCAAAGTACATCGTCCAATACTCGTCGGACCCCAGAGAGGTAGGCGTGCTTAAGTCTGTCCACTCGACGATGAAATCGACGAGTGCCTGAGACTTGATTGTAGTACGGCTTGCAAATTCCAAGGAGAAGGGGCATAGCTCCATTGCCCATTTAATGATGCGCCTGTTCGCATCCTTGTTGCTAATGATGTCTCGCAGAGGGTACTCAGTAATGACCACCACACGATATCCGTCGAAGTAGTGTTTCAACTTTCAGGATGTTATTAGTATGGCGTAGATCAACTTCTAAATCTGTGGGTACCTGGTCTTGGACTCATTGAGTACCTCACTGATGAAATAGATTGGTCACTGTACCTTGTAGACGTGGCCGGGCTCATCGCGCTCAACAACCATGGCCGTGGAGACCACTCGATTAGTAGCCGCAATGTAAAGCAGGAGTGTTTCATCTTCTCTAGGAGCAGTGAGGACCGAAGGTGACGTAAGGTATTGTTTCAGCTATGTGAAGGCTGCGTCTGCTTCCTCCGACCACTCAAACTTTTCGGATGCTTTGAGCAGTTTAAAGAACAGTAATCCTTTTTCGCCTAATCTTGATATGAAACGGCTGAGGGCGGCCATGCATCCGGTAAGCATCTGAACATCCTTCACCTTTTTGGGCGGCTTCATGTCCAATACAGCTTTGACTTTCTCCGAGTTAGGGCGTATGCCATCGTGACTGATGATGTTGCCAAGTAGTATGCCAGAAGGAACACCAAAGACGCACTTTTTTGGGTTTAATTTCCACTGGAATGTGTTAAGGGCTACAAAGGTGTGTTCCAGGTTGTCAATAAGGGTATGTGCTTCCTTGGTTTTGACAACTATATCGTCAACATAAGCCTCGACGAGGTCGTCTTTTATCTCGTCTTTGAGGTAGGCTTGTATAGCGCGTTGGTAGGTAGCCCCGGCGTTCTTGAGCCCGAACGACATGGTCGTGTAGCAGTAGGCGCCGAAAGGCGTGATAAAAGATGTCTTGATCTGGTCATCCTTTTTAGAGCGATCTGGTGATAACCAGAGTAGCAATCGAGAAAGGAAAGCAGCTCGCAACCGACGGTTGAATCTATGACCTCGTCTATGCGAGGTAAACCGAAGGGGTCCTTAGGGCAGTGTTTGTTGAGATCAGTGTAATCAACGCACATTCTCCATTCATTATTCTTTTTGCGTACAAGAACCGAGTTGGCTAACCACTCTGGGTGATATACTTCTTTGATAAATTCGGCTGCCAAAAGCCGTGTAACTTCTACCCCAATCGCCTCCTTTTTGTCACGAGCGAACCGTCGTAGCTTCTGCTTGATAGGTTTGGCCTTGCCGTTGACATTCAAGGAGTGCTCGATCAAGTTCCGAGGTACACCGAGCATGTCAGCAGGTTTCCATGCGAACACATCCACATTGCTCCTCAAGAACCTGACGAGCGCGTCTTCCTATTTGGGATCTAGGTTGGCCCCGATAAGGGCCGTTTTGCTAGGATCGCCGTCGACCAGCTAGATCACCTTGTGCTCCTTGGACTTGATGTTCTTGCGTGGAGCCTCGAGCTCTAGGATCTCCAGGTGGTCGGTGGAGGTCTTCTTGGCGTCGAGCATGGTCTCGGCCATGCGAATGGAGAGGTCGTGAGCTTCTGCTATTTTGAAGCTGTCGTCCTCACAAGTATAAGCTGCGTATACGTTGCCCCTGAGGGTTAGAACTCCTTTCTCGGTAGGCATCTTGAGCACCAGATACCTGTAATGAGGTATGGCCATGAACTTGGTGAGCGACGGTCGACCAAGAATAGCATGGTAGGTGCCGTCGAAGTCAGCGACCATGAAGTTGACGTAGTCAGTGCAGAAGTGGTCCGGGGTCCCGAATTGCATAGGTAGCGTGATCTGCCCGAGAGGTGTAGAGCTCTATCTGGGGAGAATGCCCCAGAACTGTGCCTCGTATGGCTTGAGATCAGCCTGGGTTATCTTTAGGGCGGGCAGACTGTTCTTGAACAGTATATTGATGGAGCTGCCGCCATCGATCAGCACTCTGTCGAACTGAACCTTGTTGATGCAAGGATCGAGGACTAGGGGAAAACGTCCTGGCTTAGGTATTGCAGCCCATTGGTCCTTTCTACTGAAGGAGATCTCACGGTGAGACCATGGAGGGAGCCGCGGATCGGCGAGAAGGTTATTAGTGTTGGCCACGTTCAAGCAAGCGCGGGCGAGCAGCTTGCGTTTTGGTCTCGATGGACACTTTGCCTCTGATGATGGTGTGCACATGATCGGTTGGCTTGACGTACTTGTGACGGGGATCTGTGTCTTCATCGTCATTGTCCTCGTTGCGCTGCTCCCCTGCGTCGTTAGGCTTGTCGGATGTGTCCGGAGCCTGTTGATGCGTGTAGATAGACTTGAGAACACGACAATTCTCCATAGTATGGTTTGACTTGGGATGGAGCTGGCAGGGCCCTTTCAATGCTTTGGCGTAGTCATCTTCGTAGTTACGACGTCCGCCCCCTTTTTTAACGGTATTGACCTCGCCGTCGTCTTTCCGAGCACGCTTGCCCCTGTAATCATCACGGCGGTTACGCCGCTGATTACGTTGGTCACGGTGGTCGCGGGAGTCGTTGCGCTGGTTGCGGCGGTCAAAATTGTCGTTCCGACCATAGTTGCTGCGGTAGTCGTCGCGGTGTGGGGGTGGTCAGAGCGTGGAACCCATGCTGCTTCTTCGATAATTATCTTTTTAGCGTCATCGGCGTCCGCATATTTCTTAGCGGTGGCCAGGAGCGCTGTGACCGATTCAGGCCTCTTGCGCAGGAGCTTGTCCCTTAGGGCATCGTGGAAGCGGAGGCCAGTGATGAAAGCATCGATTGCCTCGTTGTCGGAGATTGATGGGACCTTGATGTGCATCTCCGAGAAACGCCGGACGTATTCGCGCAATGGCTCATCTTTCTAATCTCGAATCCGTTACAGAGCATATTTGTTGCCGGGTTGTTCGCAAGTAGCAATGAAGTTGTCGATGAAGGCTTGCTTGAGCTCTTGCCAAGAATCAAAGTAGTTTGCTGACAAGCTGACCAGCCATTGGTGACCTGCATGGCCAACAGCGACAGGGAAGTAGTTAGACATGACATGCTCATCAGCCATGGCTGATCTGCACGCAGTTTCGTAGAGCATGACCCATAATTCAGGGTTTTCTTTGCCGTCATACTTCTGAAGTTTCTCGAGCTTGAAGTTTTTGGGCCATATGACTTGGCGAAGGTGCGGAGTAAACTGCTTCAAACCCGATGGGCCGTGGGCAGTGTCATATTCCATACGGCGATAACTTTCGTGGGATGCTCGATCATTGGCTCTCTGGTTGATGCGATCGCGCAGATCGCATTCCCTGAGGTAGCGGCGGAGATCGTTATTGCCATCACGGCGATCCCGGTTGCCATCCTGATTAACCCTGTGGCTGCGGCGATTATCGCAGTTATCTCGGCGGTTGTCATCCCGAAAGTCGCGGCGGTAGTCCTCCCGACGGCGGTTGTCGTCCCGACCACCATCAGGACCACCGTTTCCGCCTTGATGGTTGTCTGATGGGTCGTTGTTGCGCGAGCCACATTGGTTGAGTGGCTGTGAGTGACTTGAGTATTGGCGGCTGTGGCTTGATTCGACTGAAACGGATGGAGCCCAGGCTTGATTCACCATTTCTGCGGTCTGAGCCATAGCAGCCGTCAGATAAGCTTGCATATCATCGCGAATTGCCTAGGTTTTGGGGGTGTTGGGTAGCCGCTGCATTGTCGCCATAGCGACGGCTATGTTGGCGCTTGGAGTCCTGAAGACCTATTTGTCCCCCATCCTGTCGAAAGCATTGTTGAGGTCGTGTGGCTAGACCCTTATGCATCGTGCCTCCTCTTCTGCTTTAGCTTTGATTTGCCGGTGATTAAACCGGTCAATATTGCGTGCCTCGCGTGCAATCCTTTCTTGTTCTGTTTCGCCAACTGTCGACGGTTCGTCATTGCTGACAACGTTGATCAAACCCCCTCGCCTTGGCGGGAAAGACGGGAATTGGGGGAACCTCAGGGCGTGGTCTGGGATATCCAGATCGTATTCGACGCCTTCATTGTCATGATGCTGGAGCTCGGTGTGGACAGAGGCGTTAGATACGATGCCAGACGAGGAGCTGGAGTCACCCTCTTGGACCGTGTGGACGGATCCTTCTTGATAATCCTCAATCCGGATCATGTTGACGAAGTTGCTTGGCCTCGGTCGAGGCTGATGTACAAAACACAGATCCGAGCAGCGTTGTATGTTATACGCGTAGTTGGAGGCAGCGTTTCGCAGGCCGTAGGGCTGGGCCTGGTAGTTCTCCGTCGAGGCTTCGTACTCGGAGAGCCGGAGACCTGTCGCGGAGGCTGGCCGGCGACGAGCGGAGCGCCCTTCAGGAGTAGATATGACCACGAGATCCGTACCAAGTCGTGCGGGACGACTGGCCCGAGCTGGTCGGGTAGATCTATTGTGGGGAGCGGTTACCTGCTCATTAGGTTGACTTTGAATTGTACTTACCAGAGCTAGGTTTTCAGCGAGTTTGGTGCCGACCCGATCGATGGAGTCGAACAGGTCGGTGTTGTCGATCTGCTTCCCATTGTAGCGGGGAAGCGGACGATGGGTTGTCGGCGTGGCCGAAGATGATGCAGGCGTGGTCGGAGCCAGATGTACCGTGGTTGGAGTCAGATCCGTTGTGGTCGGGGCTGTATCCACCGTGGTCGGAGCCGTGTCCACCGTGGTCAGAGCCGTAGCCGATGCAGGTGAAGCAGTGATCGACGCAGATTGAATCTGCGCTTCCTCCGTGGTCATGGCGATGGAGTCGTCGGAGCCGGTGGTCCAGGTGATCTGGCCGATGGTGAACGTGAGGCCGTTCGGTGTAGCCACGGAACCGGAGATGATGACCATCTTGTTTGCTTGGAGAGCAGTACACACACCCCCTACCTGGCGCGCCATTGTCGACGAAATATGGTCGGCAGTCTACCTAGGGGTATGCCCAAGGTAGTAGATTATCGGCAGACAGATGCGCAAGCTGCAAACAAGATGGTGACGCAAGACAGACACGAGGTTTTATCCAGGTTCGGCCGCCAAGAAGGCGTAATACCTACGTCATGCGTCTGATTGTATTGCTGTATGTCAATGAGAGATGTTTTTTAGAGGGGTCCCCTGCCCGCCTTATATAGTCCGGGGGGCAGGGTTACAGATCTGGAAACTAATCCTAACCAGTTATAATTGCCATAGGTAGCCGGATAAGGATTCATATTCTAGCCGACCAGGATCTTGCTTGATCGCCAAACCTGTCATGACTCCTTGCGCGGGACTCCAAATCGGTTGGCCGAGCCGCGCGTCGTCTTTTGATGGACCGAGCCCTCTGATCTGGGCCGGCCCAAGCCGTAAGGGTATAGGGGTTAATACCCCCACACGGTATGCCACTGTCGGTTCAAAATCCAGCAGTGAAGGGGGTTTTTAAACCGACAGTGATGTCCAGATCTGGGGCAGTGGCTTATTATATCTTTGCTTTGCTACTTTGCCTGGCTACAAGGCGGCAGGAGAGAAATACCAATTCTGAGCAGACGACACGAATATCGCTCCTGCAAAAACTAAACTACAGTTGAAGTCAAAAGACATACGTTGTTAGGCTGATCGCAACTCAACTGATGCATGCGTTTAAATTGTTATCTAGATTGATCACACGTCGTTCTTGTGATCTTGTCCCCTGTTGTTTGACAACTGCAAATTAGCCTTCCACGTTGCAAAAGCTACTCCCAAATCCTGATTAAATACATCTCTTTACATGTCATGCGATTTAGGCGCATACGTCGCCAGATCTTTGAACAGAGATGAAACAAACTAAACATGTAGCAGCTGGACTTCAAAGATCTTCTGAGCACATCTCTGGCCAGCTATGGTTACATATATAATCATCGTGCAAATTCTATATCGATAGATATACTATAGTCCTGGAGATCGTGTTGCTATGATTAACCGAGCAGGATAATCTGCCTCAGATAGAACTTCCTAAATCTGGGTAAATTTTAATTGTAACTTTTCGCTTTAGACCTACCTCGCTCGGGTTATTGTAAATGATCTTAACTAAGGTATGTTTGATCACCTCTGGATTATAGTAATATCAATTATAGATTATATAATAATTAATTTGGGTTGGATGAATCTATAGATTATTAGTTTAAGATGAATTATAGGATTGTAGCAATATGTTGGGTTCTATTATAATTTAGGAATTTTAGATCACTTAAGACTATTGTATCTGATTATTATTATTGAACTCTAAAGGTGAGCAGCAAACAAACAGGTCCAACACACGCAGTCGCGCACGACTTCGATCTTACTGGTGCGCGCGCTGTAAATGTAATCAATCAGCACCAGCAGCTCAGCTTTGTTGGACACATACGTTTGTCTCTCACTAAAATTTAATATGTGGACGATTTCTCTAGCCGATGATGTTCAGCGACGAGTGGTTTTTACCGTCTTCAAAGTGTGTTTGCACATGTCTCTTTTCTTACAATAGGTACGTCGTCTAGCACCAGAAAACAATAGCATTAAATTCTGAAAATCAATGAATATGTGGCCTATCGCTAAAAAGAACCATTAGAAACCCAACCAGCTATGGTATGCGTAGGTTAGTCTCAGTGAAGGTTTCGTATCACCGTTTCCAAGACTTCCATGTGTTCAAAACAGTGTAGATATATTTTCATCTCACAAAACTCATTTCATTTCATTAAGCTTTTTATAATATCTCTTCGTTAATACTATATCATATCAGCTTATTTAATCTCTCGTGAAACTCTGTTGAGGTTTGCTCGTACGGATTGCATTCACTGATTGCCGCTTTATTTGACGGTTCATGCATGCGTGTGTGTAACCTGGTACAGTGCAACGTTGGCGCACAGGTGCACGCCGGCGCGTGGAACGTTGACATGCATGGAGGCTATATGATATGCCCTACTATGTACAGTACATGCACGACCTGTCCTGCGCTTGCGTAAGCTCACAACGTGGTGGCCGCCGACTGATGGAACCAAACCATACGTCTCCGTGATGACATCCACAATTTATTTGGCCTGCTCGATAAAAATTTATTTAAACAGAAAAAGGGCGGGCACGCACTCTTCGATGCTACGTGGAAGGTGTACGTACGTGTGTTGGGAGGTCAGGTCAACAACGTATCCCAACGGCCAGCGACGGCAGTGACCCGTGATGGGCCAGCCAGGTGGCCCCTGCTGTGTTGCCGTCTCGCTCCAAAGCGGGAAATGGTCACGAGACGGAAGTGCACAAGCACTGATCGATGCTGCTGCACATCTATCAAGCCTGCTGTAAAAGTGCCGTCCTCATTTTGGAACATATGCTACCAGATGCTATGGCTATGAACACGTAGGATTTACTCATCTTAAGTTCCCCAAGATTGTAGCAAAAAAGTATAAACATATACCATGTTAAGTAGGCAAATTATGAAAAAACATAAAATTATATTTCATAATTATCTAACAAAGATCAATTGGTATCAAAAATATTGTTGTTCCTATTAAATTTGATCAAATTGTTTGACTTAGGATAATTGAAAACCAGCACGTACATATATACAATGTTTTGGATGCAAAACTAATTTGTGCCGGAGATGTTGATGCAGAGTCTTCTATCGATCCTGGGCGTGTTTGGCAAAGCAGCTAATTAACTGTTATATACGTACGTACTAGTAATTTATATCCTGTCGACACGTACGAACGCTGACATGGACACAAGTGCAGCCAGCAAAAGGAACCGGGATGTAACGTGTTTCCTTCCGTCAACATTTCAAAGATAGCTAGCGTTGCCCGTTTGGGGGCACAAGCATGTTAAAGTTGTATACCTCTTGCCTCAAAGACCAGTTATCGTCACGAACTGATCATAGACTTGGCACCGGTGTGGAACCTGCCCACCAGGTTTACTTGACACGGGTGTTCGTATTTTTCTAGATTTATTTTATGATTTAACGGCGC